>NC_140509.1:87878895-87887528 GCF_964339955.1 Pipistrellus hanaki | reverse complement strand
GGGAGGGGGAGAGGCTGGATGGGGTGGGGGGAGGGGGAGGAGGGAGGGGGAGGGGGAGAGGCTGGATGGGGTGGGGGGAGGGGGAGGAGGGAGGGGGAGGGGGAGAGGCTGGATGGGGTGGGGGGAGGGGGAGGAGGGAGGGGGAGGGGGAGGAGGGAGGGGGAGGGGGAGAGGCTGGATGGGGTGGGGGGAGGGGGAGGAGGGAGGGGGAGGGGGAGAGGCTGGATGGGGTGGGGGGAGGGGGAGGAGGGAGGGGGAGTGGGGAGAGGCTGGATGGGGGTGGGGGGAGGGGGAGGAGGAAGGGGAGGGGGAGGAGGGAGGGGGAGGGGGAGAGGCTGGATGGGGTGGGGGGAGGGGGAGGAGGGAGGGGAGGGGGGAGAGGCTGGATGGGGTGGGGGGAGGGGGAGGAGGGAGGGGGAGGGGGAGGAGGGAGGGGGAGGGGGAGAGGCTGGAGGGGGAGAGGCTGGATGGGGGTGGGGGGAGGGGGAGGAGGAAGGGGGAGGGGGAGGAGGGAGGGGGAGGGGGAGAGGCTGGATGGGGGAGGATAGAAGGTCCTCACTCAGGGTGAGTCCTGCCCACGGAGGCCCCAGAACACGGTTTTAGCTCCTTTCAATCCGTGATGCATAAAAAGAAAAATTAAACTTATCAGATGTTATTAAGTGCTAGATAAGTGTTTCCAAGTGTGGGGTATGCTATTGGTATTTTAGGAAGTAATTTTAGGTGGCACGTGTATGAATCCCTGTACAGTACTTAATATATTTATATTGATTTCAGAGAGGAAGGGAGAGGGAGAAAGAGAAATGTCAATGAGAGGGAATCATAGACTGGCTGCCTCCTGCATGCCCCTCACTGGGGATCCAGCCCACAACCCAGGTATGTGTTCTGATTGAGAATGGAACCCTGACCTCCTGGTTCACAGGTTGATGCTAAACCACTGAGCCACACCAGCTGGGCTACCTTTACAGTATCTTAGCAGTTATTTTAATGTTTCTTAGAAAGGAAAATACTGCGTGAGTTGGGGGTTAGTTTTAAGAAAGAGACTATACTATGTCTTTAAGTTAAAAAGTGAGTCTATTTAAGGAAAAATACAAGGTAATGATGCTTATGTGGTTAAAAAAAAAAAGTCTAAAATTATGGGAGAAAATAATAAAGTTTTGGAATTGTAAATCATGAATGAAACATATTCCCTAACCTGCTTTCATTATTTTGGAAAAATCACATATCCTATTTTAAATTATGCTACTGACTATATTTAAATTCTTCAAAGGAATTAACTTACATTTTTGAAATTGCATCAAAGTGAGTTATGTGTGATTGTGTTTGTGTGCATGCATATGTGTGTGTCTGTGCATATGTGTATGTGCCTGTGCCTGTATTGTGTATATCTGTGCATGTGGGTGTGCATGTCAGTGTCTATGTGTGTGTGTTTATATATGTGCGTGTATATGTGCATATGTGTGTGTGCATGAAGTGGAGAGCTATGGAAGGCCCTTCATTCCCCTCCCTGTCCCACCTCCCCTCCCCTCCCCCACCGGGCTCTGTGCATGTGACCTGGGATTTTGTTCCCGGTGGGTTTGGGACCACGTTTTAATTGTGTTGTTTTGTTCTGACTGGTCTCCGCCCCGTGGCCGCGTCTCCACCAGGTGCCTCCGTTCCTGTTCCTGAGCTCGTGGTTGCTTTCCATCTCCCGGATGTTCCCGGATGTTCCCGGGATGTTCCCAGGAAGCTGTACCTCGAGGGCGCTGGTGGACTGGACAGTCTTCTGCTTTTAGTTAAATCCTCCCTCTGAGTCACAGGACAAGACTGGTCACACACACAGGCTGGTCACACACACAGGCTGGTCACACACAGAGACTGGTCACACGCACAGGCTGGTCACACACACAGGCTGGTCACACACAGAGACTGGTCACACACAGAGACTGGTCACACACACAGGCTGGTCACACACAGAGATTGGTCACACACAGAGACTGGTCACACGCACAGGCTGGTCACACACAGAGACTGGTCACACACAGGCTGGTCACACACACAGGCTGGTCACACGCACAGGCTGGTCACACGCACAGGCTGGTCTTTACGCCGGGGGCCGAGGGCCGAGCTCTCTGCTCGTCAGACGCTCCGTGGCCGCTGTGCACCTGCGGGACCTCGCCCAGTGTGGTTCTCACCGCGGTTCTCCTCCTGAGCGCTGGCATTGCGGCCACGCTGCCCCCACGTCAGGACTGACAGGGCAGGCGGGCCGAGTTTGTGTGGCACTCACCCCCCTGCTCAGCGCCCTGACCCCACCGCCCGGCACGGAGCCAGTCAGAACCTAACGGCCCAGAAGCAGGCTCCCAGGCGCCAGACCACGGGGTCACACAGACGCCCATGGCTTTCCGTCTGTGGTGCCTGGAGCCCGGCCGCGGGAGTCCCCCGGTCCCCCAGGAGGTCAGGGGAAGGTCAGAGCCTGCCCCTGTCCCGCCCCCGATGGTCTGGTCCTGGGCCGGCCGTGGCTGAGCCATCGGGGTGGCGGTGCCTCAGGACAGGACAGACGAAACTCTGACTCAGGGGCTCGGAGGCGAGGGAAGGCTGGCTTCCCGCCAGGACGGGTGCGGGCGGCCGGTGAGTCAGGTGGGAGAGGTTCCAGGCCGGCTCCCGGGCCAGGCGGGCGGGCAGGTCACACCTCACCCCCAGGACCCCGGCGCCCACACAGACCCCGGAGCCGAGGGGCCGGCAGCCCCTCTTATTACCGAGCACAGCCGCCGTTTAACACACGGAGATAACGTCCCGGCGACAGAACCACCTCCTCCTGGCCCAGCCACCCGGTGAGGACAGCGCCCGCGAGGACAGCGCGGGCAGTGGAGAGGGGAACCAGAGCCCCTGCCGCCCGCCCGCCTGCCCGCGGCCGCCATGCCCACGCCCCCGCCACGCTCCCTTCCTCCCAGACGCCCGCACGGAGCGGGCGAGCACACCCACTCGTGACCGCGGACACGTCCCCAAATGCGGCTCCTCTTCCGGTGGCGCCCACATCCGCCCCTGCCTCCGGACGGCAGCCAGCCCGGGGCGTGGACCTGGGGTCTCCGCCGCTGCCTCTCAGCAAAGGCGGGGACCAGCCTGGGGCGCAGACCGCCCTGCCCGGCGGCAATGACCTCTCTGACGGTCCCAGGTCCTCCGTGTCCTGCCCACGCTCCCGGACCGCGGGCCGCAGGGCCCAGGGGCCGGGGCACGGGCGCTTCGCCTGGCTGGCCTGGGTACGGGGCTGGGGGGGGGGGGTGGATAAGGGGATACGGCTCCTGCTCCCCACCAGGCTGGAGCGGCCACAGCGCCGAGGGAAACACGGATTTCCTGGGGGCGGCAGTCAGCCCCCGAGGCCTGGACCGTGAGAAGCTGGGGGCCCCGGGGTCCCACTGACCTGCCCCCCGAGGTCCGGGGCCCAGGAGGCTCGTTTCTGAGCTCCCTCTGTGCTGACCTGAGAGCGGGGTGTGGACCCTGCTGCCTCGATCAGGGCTCCACGTGGACTTGGACGGACGCTCCAGCTGGCGTGGTGTCTGCCTCGTCTCCTATGGAAACCACCGAGTTTCCTGTCTCCTAGTGAAACCACCGAGGTTTCTCTCTTATTGAGATCACTGAGTTTTCTCTCTTTTATTGAAATCACCGAGGTTTCTGTCTTTTATTGAAATCACCGAGGTTTCTCTCTTATTGAAATCAGAGGTTTCTCTCTTTTATTGAAATCACCGTGTTTTCTCTTATTGAAATCAGAGGTTTCTCTCTTATTGAAATCACCGAGTTTTCTGTCTCTTATTGAAATCACCAAGGTTTCTGTATTGTTGAAATCACCGAGTTTTCTTATTTTAAAAAAATATATTTTCTTATTTAAAATTGCAAATGATAGAGCAAATCCAATTCTTTAAAAAAATATATATATTTTATTGATTTTTTACAGAGAGGAAGAGAGAGGGATAGTTAGAAACGTCAATGAGAGAGAATCATCGACCAGCTGCTTCCTGCACACCCCCCACCAGGGATGTGCCCACAACCAATGTACATGCCCTTGACCGGAATCGAACCCAGGACCTTTCAGTCTGCAGATCGACGCTCTATCCACTGAGCCAAACTGGTTTCGGCGAGTTTGAAATCACTGAGTTTTCTGTCTTTTATTGAAATCACTGAGGTTTCTCTCTCATTGAAATCACCGACGTTTCTGTCTCCTATTGAAATCACTGAGTTGTCTTTGCCCCCTTCCCCTTCAGAGGTCGAAAGGCACATCCTAGACCTAGTCTCCGAGTGCTGTGCCCACACCCCCCTCTGAAGAGCCCAGGCACCGCCCCAGCCCATCTCACCGCCCCTCAGGCTTCTCAGTGTTGGCTCAGCATCAGATTGTTCCTTTCTTCTTCTTTTAAAAAAATATGTTTTTACTGATGTCAGAGGGGAAGGGAGAGGGAGAAACATCAAGGATGAGAATCATGGATCAACCGCCTCCTGCACACCCCTCACTGGGGTTCGAGCCTGCCACCTGGCCTGTGCCCTGACCGGGAATCGAACCGTGACCTCCTGGTTCACAGGGCGATGCTCAGCCAGCTGGGCCAGCACCACTCATGTTTGCTGCTGCAACACCTGCCAGAGAAACGAGACGAGATTCCTTCCTGCCCATGAGCCACCGGCCTGGGCAGGGGCCACCCCGCCCTCACCTCCCTGCCCGCCCCGGGCTCTGCCCCGCCGGCTGCCACGTCTCCCTGGTGAGCACTCGGTCAGTGGCCGGCAGCAGGAAGCCGGTATGGGCAGCCCCGCCCGCCCTGGGCCAGGGCGCCCCCTGCCTCTGTGGCGGACGGAGGAGTGGCTGTGGTTTCCTTAGCGGCCTCTGCCCTTCCCTGAACGGAGTTTCTCTCAGAGGCTCTGGAGCCCCGGGGACATCTGTGGTCTCAGCGCCTTCTCACCGGCCGCCACCCTCTGGTTCTGGCTCGGCAGGTCCCACGGGCACCGCTGTCTCAGAACAGAAAGAAAGAAAGGAACTCCCACCCGAGTATAACCAGGTCTGAGATCGGACCAGGGAGTCCGGACCAGTGTGGCTCAGTGGCTGGAGCCTCGGCCTGCGGACTGAAGAGGTTCGATTCCGGTCAAGGGCAGGTGCCTTGGGTGCGGGCACATCCCCAGGGGTGTGTGTGTGTGTGTGTGTGTGTGTGCAGGAGGCAGCTGATGGATGTTTCTAACTCTCCATCCCTCTCCCTTCCTCTCCGTGGAAAGTCAATAAAATGTATTTAAAAAAAGAAAGAAAGACAGACAGGGACGGTGTGCGTGTTCTAAAGGAGAATCCAAGGAGGGAGGCGGGGTGCGGGCTCCGTGTGTCCTCGGCTTCCCGGCTGCGCGGGTTCCGAGGCGGGTTTCGGACTCGGTAGTGTCGCCCGCCGCCCGCACACGGCAATGACATGCAGGCGCGAGCTAACTGGGTCACCGTGTCCTCCCGCCCGCCCGTCTGCGCCCGCCCTGCCTCCGGCACCTGTCACTGGACTAGAGAGAATTCTGCGCTGGCCCTGCCTTTCCTTTGTAGAGGCCGTTTCTCACACGCCCAGACGCCTGTTTATTTAAGAAAAGCTTCCCTCCTGGACTGTTTGTTATTGTTCTCCTCCTCCCCTTCCTCCTCGCCCTCCTCCTCCCCTGCCCTCCCCACCCTCTCCCTCTCTCCTCCGATAAGAGGAGGAGCTGCCCAGGTCCGCCTGGATGTTCCCGCTTATCACTCATCTGTGAACAGGAGGTTCCGTTCAGGCCAGTCCTCCCCCAAGGGTGTCGGCTGACTCTCCGCACTGGCTCCTAGCAACTGGCTGTGGTTTTTGTTTCGTTTTGTTTTTTTAAAATACACGGAGTGGCCAGATGATGATGACCTCTGAATGCATAATAATCTGGCCACTCAGTGTAGATCCTATATGACAAAAGGCTAATATGCAAATAGTGCCCTCCACCGGGAGTTCGACCAGCAGGCAGGCCGGCCAACAGCCCATGTGCCCTTCCCCTGGCCAGGCTGGCCGGACCCCACCCATGTACGAATTCACTCTAACACACACATGCATGCACACACACACACACACACACACACATTGTTCAGAGATCATAATAATCTGGCAACTCAGAGTGTGTGTGTGTGTGTGTGTGTGTGTGTATTATTGATTTAGGTGAGGAAGAGAGGGGGAGAGAAACATCTGTGATAAGAGAGGATCATGGATCGGCTGCCTCCTGCAGACCCTGCACTGGGGATCCAGCCACAACCCGGGCCTGTGCCTTGACGGGAATGGAACTGTGACCTCCTGGTTCCTAGGTCGATGCTCAATCACGGAGCCATGCCAGCCAGACACAACTGGACCCTGAACTCCCAAGGGCAGGGAACCTGTGGGAGGCAGGCAGACGTGAGCAGAGCAAGGACGACGCAGGCCAGAAGGCCACGGTGGAGAGCAGGCGCCCAGCCATGGGCCGGCAGCTGCAGGGGGACCCCAGCCCAGGGTTACGTGGTGTGGGCGGGGCCCTGCTGGAGTCCACGGAGAAACCTTCGCAGGAAGCGTGGGGAGCAGGACCCCAGGCCAAGGGGACCCCGGCCTCCAGGCGAGCGGGAACCAGGCCCCTCGTCCTCCAGCCGAGAAGGCTGAGCACACCCCGGTGGGAGCGGGTGCCAGCCACCGGGCCTGTGGTGTTGGGGTAGGAGACAGGACGCCAGGTCTGCTCATCCCACGGCAGTGAGCCACACACGTGGTGGCTCCTCATTCAGAGCTCCCAGGCTGCCGACCTGGTGCTCAGCCCAAAGCTCTCTCTGAACGAGCATCCTGTCCATCAAACTCACCTCCCCACTCTCCCTGGTCCCCAGGCTCACCCGAGCGCCTGGCCGGACACCCACCTGCCCCGGAGGCTGGGGGCAGAGGCGGCTTGTGGGGCAGGTGGGGTGGCACCTGTGACTCGCTGAGCTCCTCCTCACATGTAGGCAGCCACACCTCCGTGTCCAGCTCCAGCTCCCTTCCCCTGGGAGCCAGATGGGACCTGCCCCACCTCTGTGGTGTCCTCCATGGACCACAAACACCATCATTCATCACAGAATTATATATATACTGGAGGCCAGGTGCATGAAATTCGTGCATGGAGGGGGGTGTCCCTCAGCCTGGCCTAAACCCTCTCCAATCTGGGACTACTGGCTCCTAACGGCTCACCTGCCTGGGGGCTCATCCCCTCAACTGCTCTCCCCTGCTGGCCTGATCCCCCTAACTGCTCACCTGCCTCTGGGCAGGTTCAGCCTGGGGCTAATGAGAGGGCACGATCCTCCAGTGGGAAAGCCACTTGCAGGTCCCAGCACAATCACAGCCAAAGGCTATGGTTGTCAGCTTGACCTTATGGCCCCACATGGCTGAGCGGTGTGGCTGCGGGAGCAGCAGCAGGTTAACAAGGCTGGATCAGGTGCCTGTAGTTGAGTGGGTTCGAAGCCCGAGAGAACGTTGTGAGCTCGCCCTTACTCTGCCTCATGGGATCTGCTATGGAACGAAGACTCGGCTTGCAGGCCGTGGCGCTGTCTCTCCATCAGAGAGCAGTGTCCCACCCGGCCCCAGCTCTCTCCTCTTGTCCATCTTCCCCACCCTTCAGCGCCCCCATCAGCTTCACCCATGGCCGTGCCAGATTGGCAGTCCAGCCCTTTCAGTCACGTGACCACAGCCTGCGTGTTCAGGCGCAGCCCCGAAGGGCGGGCTTTCTTCCCCTAAGGATGAGGAGGAGCCCTGGCCGCGGGACTGGCAGCCGGAAACCCAGGGGGCGGTGCCTGAAGCGGGAAGTTCCTGGAGCTCGTGACCCCATGAACCCCAGGGCCTCCCACGCGGGTGCCAGCAAGGGGTGAACCCTGCATTTCCCGTTCTTTTTGACGTTCCATCAAAAGTATTTTTCTTCCACCCGCCTGTGTGGCTCAGGGGCTGAGTGTTGACTTCTGAACCAGGAGGCCACAGTTTGATTCCCGGTCAGGGCACATGTACTGGTTGCAGGCTCGATCCCCAGTGTGGGGCGGGCAGGAGGCAGCCGATCCATGATTCTCCCTCTCATCGATGTTTCTCTCTCTCTCTCTCTCTCTCTCTCTCTCTCTCTCTCTCTCTCTCCTCTCTCTCTCTCTCTCTCTCTCTCTCTCTCTCTCTCTCTCTCTCTCTCTCTCTCTCTCTCTCTCTCTCTCTCTCTCTCTCCCTTTCCCTTAAAAATAGTATCTTTCTTCCAGTGGATATGGCCCCCAGGCCACCTGGAAACACGCACCCCGTCTAGTCCTGAGGACCCTGCGCCCACCCCTCCCATCTGGGCGGCTGATGTCTGTGGACGGAGACACACCTCCTGGGGGGCAGCTGACCTCGGGGTTCTGGGGCGAGGGGGCTGAGCGAGCCCAGGAGGGATGCCCAAGACATAAATGCTCCGTGGCCTGAATTCACAGGAGGAGCATGGACGCAGTCCCTCGAAGGGGGGGCAGGAGGCTGCTGTTTACAAATAATCTGGAGGTTATGACTCAGTGGGGGGCGTGCAGGAGGCAGCCAATCAGTGATTCTCTTCCACCATTGATGCGTCTGTTTCTTCCTTTCCTTCCCTCTCGGAAATCAATAAAAACAAACAAACAAATAAATTAAAAAATAATCCTCAGGGGAAAAGCAGGGACT
>NC_140509.1:87673895-87876395 GCF_964339955.1 Pipistrellus hanaki | reverse complement strand
CTGCGCCGGCCCGGACGCACAGGTCCACGGAGCCACCTCCCGCGCCGGCCCGGACGCCTACGACAGCGATGGCATCACCTTCCACGGAGGCGGCGGCTGCACGTGGCCTCGGTGTCCTGGCCGTTGGTCAGAGGGGACTCGCCCGGCCAGACGCCCGCGGACACACGGGTGTGTGCTCGCTCGGAGAAACCAGATGGAACCAGAGCCGCTGTGCCCATGGCCTGCACACATGTCTGCCTGCCGCTCTGGCAAAGGGGCCCCCGGAGGCAGCCCGGGTGAGGGGGCCCGTGTCCCCGCCTGGGGAGCAGGCGCCCTGTCCCTGTCCGGCCAACACCCCCCCCCCTCCCCGAGCGCTTCCTGGAAAGCTGGCCCGTTGGCCAAGTGCTCGCTCAGCCACCTCCTCCGCCGGGCCCACTCCAGCAGGGGCGGCGTCTGTGGGCGGCCTTGTCAGGGCTCCGGGTCAGCAGACAGTCGTCCACTCGCAGCTGGACATTCGACCTGACGGCCGTGCTGACCTGTCAGCCTCCGTGCCCCTGGCCCGGGCCCAGGCCGGCCGGCACACACCGCCCCGTTCGCTCCCTGACCTGCAGACACTCGGTACCGCTGCCTCCCGGCCCCACCGCCCTGCCTCTGAGAGGCCGAGGCCCAGCTCTCCCGGAGGGGTGCATGCAGCCGGCGCTTACACAATGCTGCTGAGCGGATGGGCAACTCAGCGGCAGGAAGCGAGCTGGAAAGGCCCGGAATTCGTGGGTTAAGTGCTTTTCCCACCCAGCAGCTCAGAGCTGGGCGGGCGTGGGGGCAGGCGGGAGGGAGGGAGGCCGCTGGAGAAGCAATAAATAGAAACACACTATCAGGGGAGCGTGCCTCGCGGCCAAGAAGGCCGAGTCCGTGTGGAATGACGGATGTGGCTTGTCCGGCGACAGGGCTGCTCCCATGGGGACGGACCGCACGGGCCGGCCTCAGCCCGGCTCAGGGTCCTCCCCCTGGGCTCAGCCGGCGAAGGGTCACCCCGCTCGGCTCAGCCGGCAGGACCGGGCGGCACTGCCCTGTGACCGGATCTGCTGAGGGCAAAGCAACAGCCGCCCCCGCGGCCCGGGCGGCCGGCCCTGTTTTCAGAGTAAACGAGAGGGCTCCTCCCGCCCGCACGGCCCCGGTGCCTCTGCCCGGCCCCGGGCGATGGCGAGCTCGAGCCCTCTGACCGCGAGGTGTGCGAGGGTCCTGGCGGAGGCCTCTGTCCGCGTCCTTGGCGTGGGGTCTGCATTGCAGGCCGGGGCGCAGGCGCGGTGCCATGGAAACAGCAGGAACACCCCCCCACACCCCGCCCGGCTCCCCCACCAGCCAGTGGACCCAGGCACGGAGCGTGGTTCCAGGACAAACCCAGGAAGGAAGCGTGTCCTCATAAAGGGCCTGCGCCGTGCTGATAGGAACAGTCCCCGGGTCACTGGCTGCCTCCACACGACTGTCTCAAACCGGCTCCTCGGTGAGAAGAGGCCACGTGCCAGTGCTGGGCTCGGAGGAGGCGTGTGGCCACAGTGAGGCCTGAGGCGGAGCGGGTGTCCGTGTGGCTGACCGGGCGCACCTGGCCAGCTCCCAGCCCGTTCACCCAGTCCCCCCTCCGTCCCTCCTCGGCTGGCCCCAGGGGGTCCCCCTTTCCTGAGGCATCGCCCAGGTCTGGCTCCTCCCAGGGGGCCTCCCGTCTGCCTCCACCTGCTGCCTGCCTGAGGTGGGCGCCAGGGGTTTCCACCCTGCTGGCCCAGGCACAGCTCTGGTTCCTCTTCCCTCCGCCCACATCCTGCCGCCCTGGGCACGCGGCAGATCCCACCAAGGCCGGCCCCGCCCGGGAGGGTCCCAGGCCCCTTTCCTGCACAGTCCCCGCCGAGAGGCGCCTTCCCCAGATGATCACAAACCTCATTTGATGCCGGAACCGGTGTCGCTCAGTGGATAGAGCGTCGGCCTGAAGGGTCCCAGGTTCAATTCCGGTCAAGGGCATGTACCTTGGTTGCAGGCACATCCCCAGTGGGGGGCGTGCAGGAGGCAGCTGATCGATGTTTCTCTCTCATCGATGTTTCTAACTCTCCTTCTCTTCCTATCTGTGAAAAACCAATAAAATATATTAAAATAAACAAACAAACAAATAAAAAACTTGTTCGACCACCCAGCAAGGATGTGACGGCTTGAAACTGTCACCTTTACCTGTACAGCCAGTGTGACGCTGCTTCTCTGGGCGTCTCCCTGGTCCGGAGCGCGTGCGGCCACAGGGATCGGTCTTTTCTGTGCCGCGTTCCTGCGGGCAGAGCCGCTCCCCCGGCCAGAGCTGAGCGCCGTGAGCTGCCGGTCCGGGCACAGCCAGGCTGACATGGCCCAGGGTGTGTGGGTCTCAGGGGCGTGTGGGGGGCCTTTTCGCGTCATGCTCTGACCAGTCTCTCTCCGCCGGCCCCTCACCATGTCCCCGGGCTGCTCAGCGTCCATTCCTGGGCCCCGGGCGGCCGGTGCCAGGGGCTGCGCCTGGGAGAATCGGCCCTTTTCCTGGAAAAGCCGAGGGCCCTGCAGCCAAGCAGGCAGTGCCGCAGTGAAGCCGTGGCTCCAGACTTCAGGGAGCCGGCAGGTCCCCAGGGTCTTGGGGACACGGCAGGGACACGGGTTCGGGATCTCCGGGGGCCCGGGGAGGAGCAGGCTGTGGTAAACCAGGCGGCCACATTTGGGGGTTACCCGGCCTCAGGCCTCCCAGGCTGGGTGCACCCCGTGGCTGTGCCAGGAGCACAGGTCCCTCAGAGTCCGTGGGGCAGGTGTGGTTGGGGAGATGTGGCCTGCACACCATGGCCTGGTTTTCCACTCTGAAACGGTTTTCCTGCTGCCGACTGGGTCTGGGGCGGCTTCCGGTTCCCGGTGGAAATCCAGAATCAGCCGGCGTGGCGCAGGCGGCCAGCATCGCCCCAAAGGCAAGGCGGAGGTCTGAGCTCGGGACACAGCGGAGGTGAGTGACCGGGCCCACTTTGGCGGGATGCAGCCATGAGGATGTGCGTCCGTCCGTCCGTCCGTCTGTCCATCTGTCCATCCGTCCGTCCATCCCCTGTGGCTGTCACTGGCGCGTTCCCGTGAGCCAGTGAGGCAGGCGGCGGCCACCCAGCCAGGCCCGTACCAAGAAGGTTAAATCTTCTCTCTCTGGAAGATTTCCAAACCAAGACAATGGCTCCTTCACTGGGACGCTCGAAACTCGGGTAGGATTACTCCCGGCTCTGATACTGGGAGACACAGTTCTAGATCGAGAGCGAGTGGGGGAGGGGGAGGGGAGGCGGGAGGGCCAGGGATCGGGCTGGGAGGCGCTGGCCAGCACTGGACAGCTGTCTTTCGGAAAGATGTGAGTGTGCATGTGGGGGGTGCATGTGTGCACACGCGGGCTTGTGTGCATGGGTGTGCCCGCATATGCGCACACATTTGTATGCACGTGTGTGTGTGCCCCTGTGTGCCCACGCGTGCGTGTCTGTGTAAAGTAAACCCGCTAGGACAGAGGTAGGCAAACTCATCAATTAGCAGAGCCAAAGATCAACAGCACAACGATTGACATTTCTTTTGAGAGCCAAATTTTTTAAACTCAGACTTCTTCTAACGCCACTTCTTCAAGATAGACTGTGGTATGTTTATGTGTGTGCATGTATAGCTTGTTCTTTACACCAGTTCGCCGTGAACTTGCCTCGTCTATTCAGCCAAAAGCAAGGAGGCTGTGACTGTGGCTTCAACACAGAAACTCTTCCCCGGGAGCCAGGGGCAAACTGGCCACCTGAGCCCCCCCCCCCCCCCCCCCCCCCCCCCGCCTTTATAACCAGGATGACACGCTAACAGAGCAAGAGGAGGCAGAAACTGGAATCACTGTGTGGGCTCCATGCATGTTCTAAGCCTGCAAGGCAGCCTGCGTCGGGTGAGTAGGCTGGGAGGAGGAGACATGCTTACATCCCGGCCACATTGTCTGGGCACCATGGCGTTCTCTGTGGGGCGGAAAGGTGAGGGCCCTGGGGGAGGGGAGGCTCTGACCCGAACATTCACCCGACGGAGCCGAGCAGGTCGCCTGCTTCCCAGGGAGGGCGGACCCCGCGTCTCCGTAAGTCTCGAGAACACCCTCCCCCCACCCAGTTACTGGAGTCAATGGGGAGGGAGCTGCCAAGCAAAGGTCTTTCTGATCGTCCCGCCCATCCCAGTGGCGTGGCAGGCGACAGGACACTCCGGGAACACGGTACCCACACGTCAGCTCCTCGTCTCCCGGAACGGATTTGGACCCAGGTCAGCAGAACATTTCCAACCAGGAATTTAAGCCAGAAACCCCCACTGCCCTGGTCTCTGACTCCTACCTGAACCCATCCATCCATCCACCCATCCATCCATCCATCCATCCACCCACCCATCCATCCACCCATCCATCCACCCATCCATCCACCCACCCATCCATCCATCCATCCACCCATCCATCCATCCATCCATCTACCCACCCATCCATCCACCCATCCATCCACCCATCCATCCATCCAGCCATCCATCCACCCATGCATCCATCCACCCATGCATCCATCCACCCATCCATCCATCCACCCATCCATCCACCCATCCATCCATCCACCCATCCATCCACCCATCCATCCATCCATACCCACCCATCCATCCACCCACCCATCCATCCACCCATCCATCCACCCATCCATCCACCCACCTATCCATCCATCCATCCACCCATCCATCCACCCATCTATCCATCCATACCCACCCATCCATCCACCCACCCATCCATCCACCCATCCATCCACCCACCCATCCATCCATCCATCCACCCATCCATCCATCCATCCATCTACCCACCCATCCATCCACCCATCCATCCACCCATCCATCCATCCAGCCATCCATCCACCCATGCATCCATCCACCCATGCATCCATCCACCCATCCATCCATCCACCCATCCACCCACCCATCCATCCATCCACCCATACATCCACCCATCCATCCATCCATACCCACCCATCCATCCACCCACCCATCCATCCACCCATCCATCCACCCATCCATCCACCCACCTATCCATCCATCCATCCACCCATCCATCCACCCATCTATCCATCCATACCCACCCATCCATCCACCCACCCATCCATCCACCCATCCATCCACCCATCCATCCATCCATCCACCCATCCATCCACCCATCCATCCATCCACCCACCCATCCATCCATCAGTTTATCCATCCATCCACCCACCCATCCATCCATCAGTTTATCCATCCATCCACCCACCCATCCATCAGTCCATCCATCCATTCATCCATCCATTCCTCTGTGCATTCATCTATTTTATCCATCCATCTGTCCATCTATTCCTTCTGCCATCTGTCCTTTGTCCCATCCATCCCCCCGACAGGCATTTTCAGGGCCATTATGTGCCGTTGTGGTTGGTGCTAACGATGCAGAGCGAGCAGCAGCAGACACTCAGACTCACTCTGTGTGCTGCTTGGTGCAGGAGGCAGACGGTCAGACCATCGCAGAGAGCATTGCTCACGCAAACTGTGGAAGTGTTTCCAAAGACAGGACCACTGGCCAATGCTCTAACTGCTGAGCCACGCTGGCTGGGCTAGCAGGAGGCTTTGATAACAAACTAATGAACTTCGCAGCAGAGACGGAGAGCCCGTGAGCGTGGTGTTGGGGTGACTCTGGAGGGAAGCATACCACTCAGCATTATGGGCGATTTGGGGGACACCCGCACCCTGCAGGAGGTCACGTTTACGGGTGTGAGGCGATAAACAGAAGGAGGAGGCACAGACACAGACACCGGGTGCGGCAGGAACAGCGAAGGCGTGGCCTGAGCACGTCACGGAGCCGCCAGCCCCTGCGTCTCTGAGCACGCCTCCCGCTCCGCACCTGCAGCTGCCGGGGCGACCTGTGTTCCCCAGGAGGGGTCTGTCCTCGCCCTTACCCGGAAGGGGCTAACGGGAAGCAGGGCCTTTGCAGACACAACCACCTGGAGATGAGGCCTCAGTGGGCCTACAGCCGTGGTCGGCAAACTGCGGCTCTCGAGCCACATGTGGCTCTTCGGCCCCTTGAATGTGGCTCTTCCACAAAATACCACGGCCTGGGCGAGTCTATGTTGAAGAAGTAGCGTTAAAAGAAGTTTTAAAATTTTGGCTCTCAAAAGAAAGTTTAATCGTTGTGCTATTGATATTTGGCTCTGCTGACTGATGAGTTTGCTGACCACGGACCTGACAGGTGTCCTTCTGAGAAGAGACGGTGCCACATGGAGACAGGGACGCGGTGGCAGCCACGAGGTGGAGCCCAGACAGCATGATGCCACTGATCACAGGTTCAATGCCACATGAGTCCCTAAAACCGGGTGTAACGGAGGAGACTTCTAGTGCAAACCAGCGCAATGGTGATCCATGCTGGGAGGAGCCGGAGCCAGGCGGCCCTGGGACCAGGCCCCTCTCCCGAGACACAGCTCCTCGCTGCTCCTGGCAGGCCCACTCTGCTCAAAGCCATCTTCCCGGAGTCAGCTCAGCCAGGGACACAACCTCGAGACCCCCAGGAGGTGGTGGGGGGAGGGGGCAGGGAACGTGCATTGGCAGAGCCAGAGAGGAGCTGGATTCTGTGGAAAGAAGTCCCTGCCCCTGGTCCCTGATTGGGCTGTGGTTATGCAAAAGAGGACTCCAAATCTCCACAGTTTGATTGGTCCAAAAGGTGCTGTCCTGATTGGTCGGAATAGAGCCACCCTGATTGGTCAGAAATGTGCAGCTCTGATTGGCTGGGGAAAGCTTCAGTCCTGTTGGTTGAAATGGGATTCCAGGAATTCCTTCTTAAGGGCTGGCCTGGCTCAGGCGGTGGGAACATGGTGCAGGCTCCTCCCTGAGTTTGAATCAGAGGCCCCTGTACAAAAATGGCTTGGACTTCTTAAAAATTAATTAAATTATTCATTCATTTTAGCCCAGTTAGCCCCCAGAGTCCTTCTTAGCAGGTGCCTTCTTTCTTCAGGGTCCACAGGGCACCCTCAGAAAGTCCGAGAGAGGCCTGGAGCCCATCCACCCCAGGCCCCTCACAGAGAGGGCGGCCCTGCAGACACCACCTCAGACCTCGGCCCAGCACTTGTCACCCTCCTCCGGCTCAGCCACGGGGCCCGGGCACTGCGTGGTGGCCGCCAGAACACGCTGGGGACCCCGACAGGGGCTGAGTCCAGGACTGAAGCCACCGAGGTGGCGGGTGGCGGTGCCGTCACACCCGGGTCAGACCGTTCCTCTCTCGGCTCTGGCAGTGGCTCAGGAGGGCACGGCGGAGCAGACGTGGTCCCGTGTCTCCTTCAGGGGGGTCCGAGTCCACGTGTTTGGAGGTTCTTGCTGACGCCCTGAGTTTGAAACCCCAGGGCTCCGAGCCACCAGGCTGCCCTCAGGGGCCTGCGGTCCGGTGACAAGCCTCTGGCACAGGGTCCCTCGGCCATTGGCACGTTTCCAGGAGCTTCTGTGGTCAAACCCGGGCGATGCCCCTGGGCCCTCCCCGCCCAGGGTCCCGCGGTCCGGCTCCTTCCCAGCGAGGACTCCGGGTTCGGATGTCATGGCCTCGGAGAACCCCGAAGGACAGTGCGTGGCTGACGGACTCCTCCCACCGTCCCGGCCGCCGCTCCCAGTTCGGAACGAGGCCGTCCTGGCCAAGGCTGAGAAGCAGGGCCCGCGGGGTGTGAAAAGCGCCGGCCGGCCGCCCCGTCCCTCTCGTCAGCATCTTTTCAGTCCGCGGCCCCGCCCGAGAGCGGCCGGAGTCAGGGCGTTCTCACACCGGCGGGTCCCACCCATCCACGCAAACCCGCGGGCGCCGTGCCAGCTGGCGTGCCGGGGATAATGGGCCTACGCAGGCGGCGGCCGGGGCGGGGGCGCCCCGTCTCCTGGGGACGCCAATGTCAGCCCCGGCGGACGGAGGCACCCCGGGCCAGGAGCCCGACCCCTTTGTCCGAGGCCCAGGACTGCCCGCCGTGGCCGCCGGGGCGGCGTCCAGACCCCGCCTGCCGCGCAGGCCGGTTTCCCCTGGCCTTTACCCACCCCGCCCCGGCGTAACCGAACACCAGCCGCACGGAACGCCCGCCTTTCTGCCTGTTTCCACCCAGAGCGCTCTGGGGAGCCCGCACCTGGGACGGAGGAGAAAAGGGTTTGTTCTCCAGCAGCGTCCACCCGGCCGTGCCTCCAGGCTGACCTTGGCCCCTCCCTGCCAGCCGAGGCTCTCTTCCTGCGTTTGTGAGTCTGTGCGCATTTTTATTATTTTTTAACTCAATTTTTAAATTTTATTTTAGTTTTCCTCACCTGAAGATGTTTTCCCATTGACTTCTAGAGGGAAGGAAGAGAGAGGAAAACACTCAAGTGAGAGAGACACATCAGTTGGTTGCCTCGGGATTGAGCCTGCTACTGAAGCATGTGCCCTTGACCGGAATCGAACCCGGAATCGTACCCGGAGCCTTCAGTTCCAGGGCCGACACCCTATCCATGGAGCCACATGGGCCAGGGCTGGGAGGCCTCTGTGCCCGTCATGTGACAGCGGAGAAGGCAGGTTCAGGGACGTGACCTAAAGCGGGCCGGTCACAGAGCCGCCTCCCTGGAGAGAGGAGACACAGCCCTGCCCCCTGTGCCCCTGCCCCTGCTGCCCCCCTGTGCCCCTCTCTGCCCCCCTCTGCTCTGCAGCCCCTGGGCCTGGAGGAGCCGTTGGAGAGGAGGGTGAGAGTGAGGAGGCGGCCTGCCCCGGGGCGGGAGGGGGGGGGGGGCGGGAGTGTAATCACCAGTCCTGCGGTCACGGTCACTGCGTCTGTCAGCTCTGCCCAGGTCTGCTGTGCCGTGGTCGTGACAGTTACACTTCCTTCCATACAGTTCTCCTCTGCGCTTCGGCCTCCAGTCCTGGCCGGGCTGGGAGGTGGGGCCAGGAGGACCAGGTCCCAGCAGCCCCAGGGGGCAAGTCAATGTGAGGAGGGAGAGGTCGTGGCCCCCACTCCACCCGTGAGGCGCTCTGAGAGCCAAGCACATTTTTCAGCGGCTGCTCCCGCCTGGAATTCCGGGAGCGGCCGGCCGCGGAGCAGGAATGTTGGGGAGTGCCGCTTGCTTCCGCCCGCCCGGGTGAGCTGGAGCGGAGGCAGCGGTGAGGCGGGGGGCAGCCAGGAGGCAAGCACTGCAGTGTTTCTCACACTTTCCCACCAGCCAGACTGTGTTATGTGAATGTCCTTTAAACAAAGATAGAGACAGAGAATGAATGAGCTCAGATCCCATCCATGAGGGCCCCCCTCATGACCTAAGCACCCCCCCCCCATACCTCCTGTTGGGCTTGGGATTGGGGTAGGGGCTGGGGTAGGAGTAGGGGTTAGGGTTGGGGTTGGGTCTGGGGCTGGGGTAAAGGGTTGGGGTAGGGGTAGGGGTTGGGGGCTACCAGTGTGTAGCCGACAGCACAGCTGTTTCTGATAGATTTTTAGCGAACCTAGGGTAGGGGCTGGGATAGGGGCTGGGGTAGGGATAGGGGAGGGGGTTGGGGATGGGGATGGGTAGGGGTAGGGGATGGGGTTGGGGATGGGGTAAGGGTAGGGGATGGGGTAGGAGTAGGGGTTGGGGTAGGGGCTGGGGTAGGGATAGGGGATGGGGTTGGGGATGGGGTAGGGGTAGGGGATGGGGTTGGGGATGGGTAGGGGTAGGGGATGGGGTTGGGGATGGGTAGGGGTAGGGGATGGGGTAGGAGTAGGGGTTAGGGTTGGGGCTGAGGTAGGGGCTGGGGTAAAGGGTTGGGGTAGGGGTAGGGGATGGGGGGTGCCAGGGTTCAGCCAACAGCACAACTGTTTCTCATAGATTTTTAGCGAACCTGGGGGGGGGGGGGCGGTGCACTGACCGGGAATGGAACCTGGACCCCCTGGTTCATAGGTCAAAGCTCAACCCCTGACACCCCAGCTCCCCCCTGGCGGGCGCTTCTCCCTCCTCTGCCGGCCCCGGGAATGGCAGGTCCGTCCTCGTGGAAGAAACCCTCACGGTGATTTCTGACAACACAGCGCCCCCTCACGCTGGCCTCCTTGTCCGGATCCTTCGTTTGATGAGTCCACTGGGTGACGGCTCTCACCTGCCTCACCTCCCCGGAGCCGCATCGGGGGACACCTCCCGGGGGACACCTCCCCAGGCCCGTATCGGGGGACAGTCCTGTTTCTCGGGACGTGGCCTCCCAGCCTCGCCCAGCGTGTCCCAGGCCACACGTGGACCAGACCAGCCCGGTGGCCGGCAGGAGACATCCTCTCCACCGGGGGCGACGCCAGGCCAGCGCGGTCACCCCGGCACGGCCCGATGCGGCCCGGGCCACCCAGGGTCCCGCCCAATTGGACGGTGACCGCCACACGCTCTGTGGCTCCGTTCCCCGGGGACGCTCTCAGCCCTGTCAGTTCTGCTCCGTGGGCACAGACCCCTCTGAGCGTCATGGTGTGGGCCACGCGGGCGAGGGCGTGAGGAGTCGCGGGCAGCTGGAGCCGGGCCTCGGCCGCCCGGGAGCACCCGGTGTCAGAGTGCGCCGCTCCCCGGGCGAGCAGCTGGAGCCGGGCCGCGAGGCACCGCAGGAAGGGCCGTCACGAACTGGACTTCCTCTGGACGCGGCCTTGCCTGGCACACGGCAGGCACTGAGCCGCTGCCGCTGCCGGTGCCGCTGCCGGTGCCGGTGCCGGTGCCGGGAATGCCTGCAGCCGGAGCGTCTCACCGGTCCTCCGTGCCCGTCACTGTAAGTGTCACCGACTCAGCGTTCTCCGGGGAGCCTGACGTTGGAATTGAGCCCGCGGTGCGCCCCGGCGACGTTCCCGAACCACACACGGAGAGCGGGCGGCTGGGGAGCGCCAGCCCGCGCCGAGGCCCGGCCCAGGCAGGCCCACAGGCACTCCCTGGGGTCAGAGGGCGAGGTCGCCGGGATGGGCTCTAAGAGTGAATCCGCCCTCGCCAGCGTGGCTCAGCGGGTAGCGTGTGGGCCTGTGCACCGAAGGGTCCGGGTTTCATTCCAGCCCAGAGCACATCCCCAGGCCCTCGGCGGGAGGGAAGTGTGGGCAGTGGGCCACCCGCCCTGACGGCGCCCTGGGGTCAGGCCGCTCAGCAGGACACGGGGAGGAGCCATACCACCTCCAGCGCGGGAGCGAGACGCCATCTCAGGCGCCATCTTCAGTCGCCTGTGGCTGACCGTCCCGTCCGAGGGACGGCTGGGAGCCCTGATGCCCAGGCAGGCGCCTGGCAGACAGACAGCGGCGCCGGGACGCACCTGCCTTTGATGTGAGCGCCGTGGGCGTGGGCGTGGGCGTGGGCGTGGCTCCCACGGATCCCTCATCCTGGCCTTCCCACGGGCTCCGGCACGGGGTCCGACTCACTGCCTCCGTCTCCTCAAGGGTGGTTGGTAGGGGACGTGAGCAGGCTGTGAGAGGTCTGAGGGCAGGGGGCAGGGGGCAGGGCCACAGCGCACGGAGCCCTGAGGGAGAGCTCGGCCTGCCCGTGTCTGGGGAGCTGGCAGGGCAAATAGCAGCTCTGCACGATGGCTGGTCACAGAGGCCTTTCCTGTCTGCCCGCTCCGCCCCCACGGGGCCAGCTCCCCGCAGGGAGAACGCTGAGGGCTGGCGGCAGCCTTCCCAGACCACGCAGCGGAGCCAGCGCTGGAGGGAAGTCCACGCGGGACTGTGTTCCTCAGGGCTCTGCAGACCTGGGCCCCGGGCTGTGAGTGCATGTGTATGCACACGAGTGTGTGTGTGCGTGTGTGTGTGGAGGTGTATGTGGGTGCATGTGTTTGCTCATTTTAAGGAGTCAGCTCGGCACCTCGCGTGAACCCGGACTGGGCTGTGCTGTCACTGCCAGGCTGGGTGGGCTGTGTGTTTGGGTTTCTGTCCCGGCTCCTCCAATCTGCCTTCAGCCCGGGCGCGATCACTCGCCACCCCGAAGGCTGCCCAGGCTGCCGGGGGCTGGCCCGGCTCCCGCCCGGGCTCAGCGGGATTAGCGTGGCAGGCACTGGCCTTTTCAGAAATGAACCGCACGACCTGGTCTCCCTCCCGTTACCACGCTGACCGCGGCCTGGGCCCGTCACCGCGGGACGGACTGTGGGACGGGGCACTGCTCCCGTCACCAGAGACCCCTCTGAGCCCAGATGAGGAGGCTAATGGAGACTCGGTGTTTACATTCTGGTATCGGAGCAGAATGCTCTCTAAATCTCCCTCTCTCTGAGCGGGCGACGCGTAATCACTTTCAAAGGCGAAGCCAGTGTGTCTGGACGTCACAGGCAGATAAGCCTCCCGGCAGGAAGCAGGGTGATTGATGCGCCGGGATCCTCCAGTCCACCAGGCCGGCCTGGAATTCGGCCCCGTCACGACGGATGGCTTTCCTGTCAGGATTCTACCCTTCGTTTCACACTGATTTCTGTTTCAAGTTTGTTTGTCAAGTTTGTTTGTGCCACCAACGAAACCAGAAGAATGGGGTTTTTAGAAATGAATTGTTTAAATGCAAATGGATCTTTTCCTAAAAACTGAACCATTGGTAGAACACAGTGCCGACACACATGTACATGTATGTGGCTGTGCTGGCACTCCAGAGGCACAGTCTTTGGCCGTGTGTCTTGTTTGCCTGCTGTGGCCCAGCGCTGCCCTGGAGGTGGCCTGCTGCACATAGGCCTGAGAGAGAGGAGCGGCTCTGGAGCCGGCCCAGCCCCATCTGAGGCCAGGCCGTGTCCTGGCTTAGCAGGGTGCTGCCTGGGTGCTGGTGAGTTCACCTATGAAACAGGAAGGATGGAGCAGGAGGGTCTTTGTGAAGCCCAGATGCCCCATTGCCTGTAAGCACCGAGCATAGTGCCCTCCTGGACCAGCCTGTGCCATGCCATAGGGGGTGCTGGTTCTGGTGCTGGTGGTGATGGTGGTGGTGTTGGTGGTGATGGTGATGGTGATGATAATGGAGGTAATGATGATGATGGTGGTGGTGGTGGTGATGATGGAAATGGTGGTAATGGCTATTGCATATGATGGTGATGATAACGGTAGTGATGGTGGTGCAGATGGTGATGATGATGGTGGTGGTGGTGGTGGTGGTGGTGGTGGTGATGGTGGTGGTGGTGGTGGTGATGTTGGTGGTGGTAGTGTTGGTGATGGTGGTGGTGGTGATGGTGGTGGTGGTGGTGGTGATGGTGGTGGTGGTGGTGGTGGTGGTGGTGATGGTGATGATGGTGGTGATGCTGGTGATGCTGGTGGTGGTGGTAATACAATCAGCATCTTGTAAGACTTTGGATTCGGTCTCCATCTCTCCCACAGAAGCACCGCCTCCTGCTGGATCCAGAGCCCGGTTGGGCCGCCGTCTCGCTGCTCTGACTGCGATTTTTATTCAGAGCACGGCTCCCAGAATCCCCAGGAAGACTTCCTCTCTCACAGAGCCCTGACCTTGAAAATCAAAGTGCTCCCGCCTCAGACTCTCGCACAGAACAAACGTCTGCTCGTCGGAAAATGACTCTCCTTCCCGGGCACAGCCTGCCTCTGACCCCAAGCAGTGGTTGGGGGAGGCGTTGGTTATGAAGACGGTCCGTCCCCCCCGTCTCCGCCCCCGGGGCAGAGCAACCATCCTCCGCATCCCACTTCCTACGCTCCCGCCTGTCACCAGACACCTGCCTCCACAGAGAACGCCCGTTCTCCTGTCTGGTCCTCCCCCCCCCGACCCCCACCTGTGGGCCTGGCAGCCGGGGGTTAGATCCTGGTCTGGCCTGCTCTGCCCGGTGACCGACCAGGACCGGCCGGTGTGTCTGGCCGATGGCGGGAGCAGGAGGCCCGGGCGGTGGTTAGCTCTGGTGGGGTGGGGGCCGGGGTGGGGCGGGCAGTGGCGGGGGAGGCCCCTCCTGTGGCTCAGGCAGAGCTCTTTGCCAGCAGAGCCAGTGGGCTGCATGGACGCCTCTGCCAGACCCAGTCCCCCGGGCCCGGGGGCCGGGGTGGGGCGTCTCCCCGCGGCCACGGTCACGGGCGCGAGCAGGAATGTGCGCCGGTGCCGAGCTGTCCAGCGGAGAGGCTGTGTAAACAGCACCCGAAACCGAGCCACACGGAGCCGGGAAGGCCGGGACCGAGAGGCTGCGCCTGGGGCACCAGGCACTGAGCCCGGCGCTGAGGCCGCCGCTCCCTGCCCTGCCCTGCCCTCGTCCGTCCTCTGTGCTGAGGGGCGGTCCTGAGGGCCCAGGCTGACCGGGGACCCCCGCCCCCGGGCCTGGTCACCTCTGTGTCCCCGGACCCCAGCGGAGGGCGGGCTGTGTCTTCTCTGCTGTGACCCCGAGTCTGTCAATCCCACGGCCAGACCTGACCCCGGGGAGTGTGCTCCCATGACCGGCCTGGCGGTCAGTGAGGGACCCGTGTGTGCTGGGCTGTGAGGCCTGAAGACCGCCCCTCGTCTCTCTGCTCAGGCGAGGCCGCCGCGGGGGCAGCCGGCTCCTGGGGCCGGAGTCTCCTTCCTCCAGGTCAGGAGGCGGGAATGGGGGGTGTGTGGGGGGGGTCCCAGGTCAGAAGCACAGGAAGCGGCCGCCCTTGTGTGGCTGGGGGTTCGGGTTAAGGACGCGCCTTGTTCACCCTCCACGGGAGGGACCCAGGAGGCCTCACCACCCAGCCTCCCAGCCCCGGACACGACGTCCCCGGAATCTGCCCGCCCGCCCGCCCGTCCGCCTGTCCGTCCGTCTGCCTGTCAGTCCGTGTCCCCAGTGGAGGCACAGAGGGAGCCCGGGAGGCCCTCTCGCCCGGCTCCCGGTCTGGGGGGCTCCCTGTGGGCGGACCTGCCCCAGGAGGGGCCTAGGGTGACGGCTGCCTCCCCCTGTGGGACCGTCACGCGAGGCCGGACGCCTGGCCCTGCTGGCCGCCTCGGAGGGCCGCGCCCTCAGCCCCTCCTCCCTCAGGGTCCCTGGAGACACTGGTTTGGCTGTATTGGAGCGAAGATTTGGGCTTGTTCTCTCTCCATTTAAAAAAGTTTTACACGATCTTCCCCAAAAGCCCGGCGCTGTCTGGGGGCCCAGCCCTGCAGCAGCGGGAGGGGGCCCGGAGGCCTTGGCTGGCGGACAGACCTCCCACATCGCGAGAGGCCGTGACATCAGCCCCGCAGCCCCAGGCCCCAGCCCCACCCCCAACCCCCAGCCACCAGCCCCCCATCTTCCCACCCCCGGCCTCCCAGCCCCCCAACCCCCCCAGTTCCCATCTCCCCAGCCCCCCAGTCCCGAAGCCCTCCAGGCCCCCAGCCCCCCATCTCCCTAAGCTCCCAGCCCCAAGTCCCCAGCCCCCCACTCTCTACCCCCCCCACGCCGCAGCCCCCAGCCCCCCATCTCCCCAGCCCTCCAGTCCCGAAGCCTCCCCGGACCCCAGCCCCCAGCCCCCTGCCCCCCAGCCCCTCAGCCCCCAGCCCCTTAGCCCCCAGCCCGCAGGTCTCAGAGTCGTGGGCAGGGCTGGGTGGCCTGTCTGGGACATCAGCCCAGGGGCAGGGCTGTGACTAAGTGACCTTCATGGACCAGCTCAGCCCTCCTCCGGCCCCGCCTCCTCCACGGAGACCTGGGCTCCATCTCCTGTGGGCCCCCCCAGCAGAGCTGCTGCCCTGGCTGTGTCTGCCCTGAGCAGCAGGGCCTGTTCCCAAGTTCAGCATTGGAGGAACCCCAGCATTGGGGCACCCCCTCCCTCAGCCGGCCCCTCCCCCAGCCGGCCCTCCACCATTGGGCCTCTCCCCCAGCCTGCCCTCCCCCAGCCTGCCCCTCCCCCAGCCGGCCCCTCCCACACTGTGAAAACCTTCCATCTCCAAACCAGGGGAGCAGGTCTGGTGGGGAACCCATGGTGGGAGTGGCCTGGCCTGGCCAGCTCAGCAAGACCACACCCCGGCAGGCTACACCTGCTCCCCCGCCAGCAGGCCACACCTTCAACCAGGCCACCCCTGGCCAGGCCACACCCCTGGCCAGAACACAGCCTGGCCAGGTTACACACACACACACACACACACACACACACACACTAACACACACACACAAACATATACATACACACACACACACACAAACACACACAAACACACTACCCAGGCCACACCCCGGCCAGGCCACATCCCCAGTCAGGCCACACCCCCGGCCAGGCCACATCCCAGGCCAGAACACAGCCTGGCCAGTTCACACACACACACACACACTTATACTCACACACTGCCTAGGGCACACCCCGTCTAGGCAGGCAGGTCAGTCCCTGGTCAGCAGTGCCTGGGTTGATTTTCTAGGATTAGGGCTCACATGGAGTGTTTGTCCTTTTCCAGATTAACCTGTCCAGGGCCTCCTGCCTGAACGAGGAACACGTGGTGAATGACGATGTGGGACAATGGGGGGGCAGGGCTCTGGGTCACGGAAGATGTGAGGGAGGCGCCTCGGCCATCAGAGCTGCCGGCGGCCATGGCCACGAGGCTGGTCTCAGGCGCTGAGTGTTGTGAAAAGTGTGTGTGTGTATACATGTTGTGTGCACGTGTGGATAACTATGTGCATGTGTGTGCGTATGTGTACATGCATGTGTGTATAGGTATGTGCATTTGCAGGTGTGCGTGTGAATGTGAATAAGTGTGTGCATGTGTGTATGCGTCTATGTATAGGTGTGTGCGCATGTGTGTGCATATATGCGTGTTACTCTATTAAGAACACAAAGAAGCCCTTTTTCAGAAAAGCAAACACCAGCGTCTTGGGTGCAGCCTGCGGGCGTCCACGGCCACTCACTGGGGCCGGAGGTCCAGGGGGAGCAGAGCCCCTGTTCCCTCCCCCCTCCCACCCCCTACCTCCCGCCTCAGAGGCCACGGCGGACCCACCGGACGCCTGGCACAGCCGCCACCGAGGGGCTGGGGGACATGGCTCATCAGCAGCCCAGCTCCTTCCCGCGCTGTCCTGGCAGAGGCCCGAGGGAGGGAGGCCTAGGCGCGAGCGGAACCGGGCGCTCCTGCGGCTGCAGGAGGGGCTGCGCCCTGGGAGGGCAGTTTCTGGGAAATGGACGTGGGCGAGCGGACATGTGTGTGAGGCCCAGGGACACGGCCTCCGCCAACGCGGGCGTCCTGCGAAACGAGGGCGTTTGCCAAAGGCCATGAGCTCTCGGCAGAGAGCACGGGGTTTTCATAAAAAGACACAACAACTCACCGAGACCGGTTTGGCTCAGTGGATAGAGCGTCGGCTTGGGGCCTGAAGGGTCCCGGGTTCGATTCCGGTCAGGGGCATGTGCCTTGGTTGCGGGCATTTCCCCGGTGGGGGGTGTGCAGGAGGCAGCTGATCGATGACTCTCTCTCATCGATGTTTCTGACTCTCTGTCTCTCTCCCTTCCTCTCTGTACAAAATATATATATATATATTTAAAAAAAAAAAAAAAGACACAACAACTCAACACTATTGTTCTTTTCCTGTAAAGGAGACTCTCCCCTGGGCGAGGCAGCCCCTCCAGCCTCCCGGTTTCATTTCCCGTCACCCCCTGCCCTCCGCCCGCCCCCGCCTCGGGCTGCTCCGCCCGCCCTTCGGGATCTGGTCACTTCCGGGGGCACGGCCAGGCAGGGGCACCGGGAACGAACCCCGGCTTGTCCTCCCCGGCCCACCCCGATGGCTCAGCCACCACCTTGACTGACCTAATCCTGCAAGAGCCACCGAAACCCGGTCCTCCCGCCCTGCCCGCCCGCCCGCTGGGAGGCAGCCGCTGCAGGTGCTAGAGGGAGCGGAGCGGGAGGAGGAGGGAGAGAACAGGCGAGGCCGCATTCTTCAGGAAGAGGACGGACTGTGCCTCTCTCAGCAGTGACCTGCCTACAGAGGTGAGGGCAGAGCCCGGGGAGGGGTGGGGGACGGGGGGACGGAGGGGGGGCCCTGGTCCCGGCCCAGTCTGACCAGGTTGCGTGGGGAGTAGATGAGGAGCAGCAGGCACCTGTGGGTGGGAATCCCTGCGTGGAGCCTGCAGTTTGGATTTTCCTGAGGCCGATTCCACGTCCTCTGCCTGGACCCCCCAACCTCGACCTGCCATGTCCGTCCGAGCCCCCGGCGACTGGTTCAGAGAAGAGAGATGGCTGTGCCCGTGCTGAGCGTGCCGCCGCCTGTGCTTCCCCGGCCGCCGAGGGCTGGTGCTCGGCTGGGGTTCCGGGCCACGGGGCCCCCAGAAGGCTGGTGCGCGGACGGGGTTCCGGGCCACGGGGCCCCCGGAAGGCTGGTGCGCGGACGGGGTTCCGGGCCACGGGGCCCCCGGAGGGCTGGTGTGCGGACGGGGTTCCGGGCCACGGGGCCCCCGGAGGGCTGGTGCGCGGACGGGGTTCCGGGCCACGGGGCCCCCAGAAGGCTGGTGCGCGGATGGGGTTCCGGGCCACGGGGCCCCCGGAGGGCTGGTGTGCGGACGGGGTTCCGGGCCACGGGGCCCCCGGAAGGCTGGTGTGCGGACGGGGTTCCGGCCACGGTCACAGGCGGGGCCACCGAGGGCTAGTGCTCGGCCGGGGTTCCGGGCCACGGGGCCGCGGGAAGGCTGGTGCGCGGACGGGGTTCCGGCCACGGTCACGGGCGGGGCCGCCGAGGGCTGGAGCGGGGATGGCGTTCGGGCCACGGTCAGGACGGTCTGCACTGCCGGCTGCCGCTCCGCGGGGTGCTGGATGGACGCAGAGCCGAAACGCAGGCTCCAAGGCCGCCGGCCCCTGCGCCGGTTTCACGGACGGGTCGCGTGGCCACGGGACGGAGGGGCGACGTCAGGGCCGAATCCCAGCTGCAGCCCCGGACACTGTGGACAGATGCGACTCTGCGCCACGCGCTCGGCAGGAACCGGCAGGAATGCTACTAACACCGTGTGGAGAGGCCATGGCGTTTGGGCCGGAAATGGTCCGAACCTGTGGCCCCTCGTGGCTGAGTGGTGTGGGCTGTGGGAGTAGCAGGTAGAGCCTGATCAGGTGCTTGCAGTTGAGTGGATTCGAAAACCGAGAGAACGCTGTGACCACACCCTTTGGGATCTCAGTTTCCCAAACTTCTCTCACGATGAGAATCGCCTGGTGGAGTTTGTACTAAAATTGCATACTTACCGGTAACTAGTGCTCTAAGCTTAGAGCACTAGTTAAGTATACAATGTTACCTATATGTTCACAAAAATCCTAGTTTAGCACTTCGTAGTTGGGATTCAGGAATCTGTGTTTTAACAACTCCACCAGGCGATTCTCATCGTGAGAGAAGTTTGGGAAACATTGTGCTACAGAATGAAGACTCGGCTGCAGGCCGTGGCGCTGTCTCTCCATCAGAGAGGGCAGCGTCCCACCCAGCCCCAGCTCTATCCTCTTGTCCGTCTTCCCCAGCCTTCACAGCCCCCGCTCAGGCTCACCGAACCTGGCTGTGCCGCGCGGCACAATACAGTACATCTGAAAGACGTCATTAAAGATCTTGTGTTCAAGTTTGTCCAGCCTGGCCGTCGTGGCTCAGTGGTTGAGCGTTGACCTATGAACCAGGAGGTCACAGTTTGACTCCTGGTCAAGAACACAGGCTCCAGCCGAAACCGGTTTGGCTCAGTGGATAGAGCGTTGGCCTGCAGACTGAAAGGTCCCGGGTTCGATTCCAGCCAAGGGCACGTACCTTGTTTGCGGGCACATCCCAGTGGGGGGTGTACAAGAGGCAGCTGATCGATGTTTCTCTCTCATCGACGTTTCTAACTCTCTATCCCTCTCAATTCCTCTCTGTGTAAAATCAAAAAAAATATATTTTAAAAAAAAAAGCACAGGCTCCAGTTGCAGGCTCGACCCCCCAGTAAGGGGCATGTAGGAGGCAGCTGATCCATGATTCTCTCTCCTCACTGATGTTGCTACCTCTCTACCCCTCTTCTGTTCTCTCTAAAAATCAATAAAAATATAAAACGTTAAAACGAAAGTTGTCCAATAAAAAGGTTGGTTTTTACTGGAGTGTCCAGGTCACACGGTTTGAAGCACCTTATGTCCCGTGAGGGACGTGTCCACACTGCTCACCTCGGGCGCCGCTCAGGGAGCCCGTTCCTGCGGGCCGGCCTGGGCCCCGAAACCCGCCGTCCTCACCCCAGACGCACGGCGAGCTCCTCGCCATGGAGACCCAGGTCACGTGAGGTCACTGCAGTCCCCTTCACCACCTTGTCCTCATCACGGGCCTTCCTTAGGAAATGGGCCCCCGGGTGCCTGCTGGGTGGCTGCCACCCCACTGCATGGTCCCTCTCCAGCCGGCCCACCTGGGGCGGGTCTGGGGCTCGAAGGGCGTCTGCGGAGGGAGCGGGGTCCCTCAGGCAGGTGGGGCTCCTCGGCCTGGCCTGCGGAGATCAGGCCGAGACCCGCAATCCGACATCCCTGAGGGGTCTCCGAGTGGGAGAGGGCACTCTGCAAAGTTGCTGTCTCTCAGCAGCTCCTGTGTTGAGCGTCTGCCCCCTGGTGGTCAGTGAGCATCATGGCCGGTCAAAAGGTCTAAGGGTGGCTTAGGTGTTTATATATTGGGTCGGCAACTAAGTAATTGCGGATTTTTAAAAGAAAATCAAAGACAATTTTTTCATGGAACTAAATAACTTTATTCTGTAATGTATTGCCCATTTTTATCAATGACCTTTTGCCATCTTTCAGGCAGCATCATAATCCCACGTTCAAAAAACTTCTGGTTTTTATTAGCAAAAAACTGAATCAGGTACGATTTGACATCATCATCATTATTGAAATTTTTACCATTCAAGGAGTTTTGTAAAGATCGAAACAAAAAGTAATCAGATGGTGCAAGGTCAGGACTATATGGTGGATGTGGCAAAACATCCCAACCAAGCTCCATTAATTTTTGCCGAGTGACCAAAGATGTGTGTGGCCTTGCATTGTCATGATGGAATACAACACCTTTTCGATTTGTCAATTCGGGCCGCTTTTCTTCAACTGCATTGTTTAATTTTGTTAGTTGTTCAATGTAGACATCAGAATTGATCGTTCGGTTGGGTGGTAAGAGTTCAAAGTAGACAATTCCTTTGTAATCCCACCAAACTGATAACAAAACCTTCTTTTGATGAATATCAGCTTTTGATGTTGTTTGAGTTGGTTCACCTGGCCTGCTCCACGATCTTTTCCGCTTGATATTGTTGTAAACAACCCATTTTTCATTGCCAGTTATCAGTCGTTTTAAAAATGGATCATTTTCATTACGTTTCTTTAGCAAATCGCAGCTGCTAATGCGTTGCGTTAACTGTGATTCTTTCAGTTCGTGAGGAACCCATGTATCGAGTTTTTGAACATAGCCAAGTTGTTTTAAGTGATTTTCAATGCATGTATGTGATACATGAAGCTTCTCTGCAATCTCACGTGTTGTACTGTGACAGTCCGAATTGATTATTGCTTTGATTAGGGCGTCATCAACTTCAACTGGACGACCAGAGCGTTTTTCATCTTTGAGTGAAAAATCACCAGAACGAAATTTGGCAAACCAATTTTGACACTGCCGTTCTTTTAAGGCTTCGTCACCATAAACAGCACATAACTTTTTATGAGCTTGCGATGCGTTTTCCCTTTGCGGAAATAAAAAAGCAAAATATGACGAAAATGTTCCTTTTGATTTTCCATTTTTCAACGAACGCCAAACGAAAACTACAACACAGATCAAAAAACTTTTTTTACTGATTAACAGCTGAATAGCCAACTATCAATAACAAAATGTGTTTTACATTTGTACTGCGTCTGCAAACCTAAAAATTCAACTGAAGCCATATATGTGTGAAACCCGCAATTACTTAGCTGCCGACCCAATATATCGACTAGAGGCCCGATGCACAAAATTCATGCAAGAGCAGGCCTTCCTCCCTCTGGCTGCCGGCACAGGCTTCCCTCTGGCGCCCAGGACCGGGCTTCTGTTGCAGCTCTGGCTTCATCCGGAAGGTCGTTGGAAGGATGTCCGCTTTCATTATTATAGACTAGAGGCCTGGTGCATGAAATTCATGCACGGGGGTGGGGGGGGGAGCAGGGAGGGTGTCCCTCACCCGGCCTGCACCCTCTCCAATCTGGGACCCCTTATGGGATAACCGGCAATCGGACATCCCTCTCACAATCCAGAACTGCTGGCTCCTAACCGCTCCCCTGCCTGCCTGATTGCCCCTAACTGCTTCTGCCTGCCAGCCTGATTGTCTCCAACTGCTCCCCTGCTGCTGACTTGATTGCCCCTAACCACCTCTGCCTCAGCCCTGCACCTGGGACCCAGGATTCCCTCCTCCAGCCAACCACAGGCACCCGGATCCGGGCTTCCTCCCTCAGGTCAGCCGTAGGTGCCCAGGCCGGCTGCAGACTCAAGGGATGGTGGGCAGGTGGCTTTGCCTGTGCTGCAGCCACAAGTGCTGGTGCCTGGGGCCTCAGGATGGGCGGATTCCCCATCTCCCAGGCCACAGCCAGCCACAGGTGCTTGTGCCCAGGACTGCAGTGTGGGTGGCTTCTCTACCAGGCTGCAGCCAGCCTCAGGCGCTGGCACCTGACTCCTCCGACTCCCACAGGCCTGGAGCGGCTGGAGGGCGCGGCTGCCGCCATGTTTTCAGTTCAGTTTGCATACTCACTCTGATTGGCTGTTGGACGTAGCAGAGTGATGTGATTTGCATGTTTGTCTTTTGTGTAGATAATACTGTTTTCAATAGCTATCACTTATTTAATTTTATTAATTACAGTTGACAGTCAATATGATGTTGTATTCGTTTGGGGTGTGCAGCACAGTGGTTAGACAATCATATAATTTACAAAGTGGTCCCCCTATTTCCAGTACCCACCCGGCCCCACATAACTGTTACCACGTCGCTGACTCAGTCCCTGCGCTTACCCCGGTGATGTCCTGTGACCGCCAGTCTGTGCTTTTCACTCCCGGCACCTTGTCCACCAGCCCCATCCCCTCTGGCCACACCATCTGTTCTCTGTATCTAAGCGTCTGCTCCTGTTCCGTCTGGTCCTTTAGTCTGCTCTTTAGATGCCACCTGACTTACCTCTCTTCCTAACACACACACACACAAACACACACACACCGGCCTCCGTGCTGTCCCTTTAAGGCGGGTAGAACTCCACGGTGCACACACACCACCGCTCCCTCCCTGGCCACTGTGAGCGACGCTGCAGGGAGCGGACGGCGTCTCGTGTGGGTTAGTGTCCGTGTTTCTCTGGATAAACGCTCACACGTGGCCTTGCCGGGTGGGAGGCAGCTCCGTGTGGGCCTGAGGACCCTCCCGTTTCCGAGCAGCGGGTCTGTGAACACGGGTGTTTCCGAGCAGCGGGTCTGTGAACACGGGTGTTTCCGAGCAGCGGGTCTGTGAACACGGGTGTTTCCGAGCAGCGGGTCTGTGAACACGGACGGCAGGCGAGGCGCTGTCCAGACTTGCACGCTTTATCCTCGGAACAACCTTGCAGCATCGAGTATGCACCTGTGTTTCCTTCAGTGAATTATCCACCGATAGCGCGGTTAAAGGGAGCCTGCTGGGACCCCCAGCGTCAGCCCCAGTGGCTTCTGGGAAGGCAGCCACCAATAATGTTCTATTGCTTTTCCTTGCGGGTGTTTTGTGTGTGTGGATGTCAACGACAAGGGCCGCGCACGCCCCCTGCAGCCTCACCACCATGCCCCCCACTCCCCGGAGCACAGCGCTCGGCACCGGGCCACCCATCAGCCCGAGACCTCTTCACGTCCTTTCTTAAAAAAATATATTTTATTGATTTTTCACAGAGAGGAAGGGAGAGGGATAGAGAGCTAGAAACATCGATGAGAGAGAAACATCGACCAGCTGCCTCCTGCACACCTCCGACTGGGGATGTGCCCGAAAGCAAGGTACATGCCCTTGACCAGAATCAAACCTGGGACCCTTCAGTTGGCAGACTGACGCTCTATCCACTGAGCCACACCGGTTTCGGCATTCACTTCCTTTTTTTGTAATCCCCACCGGAGGAAAGGATGGAGAGAGAGAGGCAGCTGGCCGGGCCTCCCGCCTGCACCCCAGTAGGAACGTTGGGGGGATGCTTTGTTCGGGGTGCCTCGCTGTGGTGTTGGGGCTGCATGTAAGCTCTGCGAGCTTCCATCTTTCAATAATGAGAACATGGAGGCGCACGGCCCTCCTCTAACACCCCCAGGGCCAGCGAGCGGGTGAACAGACGCAGGGGCGAGCCGGCTCCCGGCTCCGGAGATTGCCTTCCCGCTCACAGGGGTTTGTCACAGGGATTCCTGCAGAGGTCGCGTCCCTCTCTCCTCTCTCCTCCGCAGGCAAACTGCTCCGGGTCCTCCTCCTCCCAGGCCCCCCCCGCCCCTCCCCGCCGCAGAGCTGTGGGCTACACCCGCTCAGCCCCTCTCCGCACGGGGGGTGGAGGGGTGAGTGGGGGTGGCAGCGTCACCATGCCCGCTGTAGAATCCACAGTCTCGGGGAGTCTTTGAGGGAGAGTGGGGAGGAGGCAGGGCCCGGGCCTGGGCAGCAGCAGCCACCAAGCCGCCAGCAAACACGTTCTATTGTCTTGTCTTCACGTGGCCGTGCGTTCTGGCTGGTGGGTGAGGTCGGGCCCCTCCATCCTCCAGACCAATTCGCAGCGTCAGAGAGGAAGCCAACAGTGCCTGTCAGGACAGGTATCCTGTAGGCATGCGCGTGGCCGAGCGGTCACCTCAGGGGCGTGGGCCTGGGCCAGTGTCACCTCGGAGGCGTGGGCATGGGCAGGTGCCACGCCACGTGGCTGCCAGGCCGGGCCCAGCACAGCGGCTGGCATCTCCCTGGTTCTGCCTCGGACCGTTTCTGCTCTTCACACAGACTTCCCTTCCGTTTGGCGTCAGAAGGCACAATCATTACTGGAAGTATAATTAGCTCTTATGTTTTAAAGCTGCTCCTAAAAGCACTGAAAAGCTTTAATTATCCCAATTTCAGCTCCATCAGCCTCACACGTGCCTCTCTCACGTGGCCAAGGGCTGGCCCAGGCACTCCGAGGAGCCACGTCAGGGCCGCGGGGGGTCAGCAAAGCCCTGAGTTATGCCTGTATTTTGTTGTTAGTCCTCAGCCGAGGGCATGTTTCCATCGATTTATAGAGAGGAGGGAGGGAGGGAGGGAGGAGGGAGGGAGACACATCGATCGGTTACCCCGAATGTACCCTGTCCAGGGCCAGGGGATGAGCCTGCAGCCGAGGCAGGTGCCCGTGATTGGAACTGAACCCGGACTCCTCAGTCTGGGGCTGAGGCTCTATCCACTGAGCCACACCGGCCAGGGCACGGTGACCTGGGGAGCGGGCTGGGGGGCCCTACGAGGAGCAGGAAGCGAGGGTCCGGGGGCACGGGGTGCCAATGCCCGCTGTGCCCGGGCCATCACCTCCGGGGTCCGGTGCTCGGTTAAGGGATGAGGCAGGATCATAACGTGGGCAAGTCCTGCCTCCGAGAGGCCACCCGAACGCCAGACCTCTGGGTGACGCTCACGCCGTCTCCACCCAGGAGCCGGCTCTCGGCGGTTACGGGAGCTGCTCTGGGCTGGGAGGTGGGATGTAAGCCACACTGTGGCCGAGCCCCTACAGGAAGCCCCTGCGTGTGGTGTGGGCGACAGAAGCTCAGACACAATGAGGATGGAAAACACTTGGACCTAAACGGGCTCCAGGAAGGGACTGAATGGATCCATCTGAAGAACTGAGAATCCTGAGGAACGGAGAGTCCCGAACACCGAGACAGACTCACAAGGACCGCAGGACACATTTGTAGAAAGCAGTGCTAACCCTAACCCCGCCCCTACTCCTAAACCCTACCCCTAAACCCTAACCCCAAACCCTAACCCTTAGTTCAAACCTTGACCCATAACCCATAACCATAAACCCTAACCCGTAACCCTAACCTCAAACCCTAACCCTTAGTCCTAACCTTAACCCATAACCCTAACCCTAAACCCTAACCCATAACCCTAACCCGTAACCCCAAACCCTAACCTGTAACCCTAACCCCAAACCCGTAACCCTAACCCCTAACCACTAACCCTAACCCCTAACCCATAACCCTAACCCCTAACCCATAACCCCAACCCTAACCCATAACCTCAACCCTAACCTATAACCCCAAGCCTAACCCATAACTCTAACCCTAACCCATAACCCTAACCCATAACTCATAACTCTTAACCTTAACCCTAACCCTAACCCTAACCCTAACCCTAACCCTAACCCTATCCCTCTCTCGCCCTGGCCCTCTCTCGCCCTGGCCCTCTCTCGCCCTGGCCCTCTCTCGCCCTGGCCCTCTCTCGCCCTGGCCCTCGCTCGCCTCCTCAGGTGAGAAGACGGGAGGGGTTTCTGTACCTTTCACCCTGAGCCTCCTCCCAGCTGTCCACCTGGTGACCCGCACGGAGGGCCGAGCGCCTGCGTTCAGGGCCTCGGCTTCCTCTTGTGCGTGAGATGGGGCCGCGGTGGGATCTGAACCCGGCCAGCTCTGCTGGGGTCCCTGAAGGGAGGAGCTGTCGGCACTGACGTCCCAGAGGCTCGAGGACAAACGGCTGACGGGGAGGCATCCCCTCCGCTCCCCCCGCCCCCACCCCCCACCCCCCACCCCGCCAGGACACAGCCCCCTGCCCCCTGCCGCCCGCCCGCCCGCCCGCCACCAGGCCCCACCACCTCCCAGGGCGGCTGCCGCATCTCCGCTCACACAGCTCCCGGTTTAGAACGGAGCCGAGGCTGCAGACAGTCCTCCGAGGGGTCTGAGCCCCCTCGGCCTCCCTCCCTCATGTGCCACAGGGCCCTCGAACCCGATCCACACACACACACACACACACACCCCGGCTGCCCACCGCCCTGGCAGCACTTCTCCCTCAGGTCCCCTGAGGCCTCCCTCCTTTTCCTTCTCCGGCGCCATCACTGGTGTGACAGCGCCCCCTAGGGGACCTTGTCCGCATGTGTGCTCTCCGCTGTCAAGGCACGGAGCAGGAGGCGGAGACCCTGGCCCAGGGACCTGAGGGGCAAACACACCCTTTACCGAGCTCAGAGCCCAGCCCAGTACCCCGAGACCGAGCTCAGGGCCCGGCCCCGTACCCCGGTGACCGGGCTCAGAGCCCGGCCCTCCCGGGGCCCCCTCACCGGGGACCCTGGCTCAGACCCCTTGGCCTGGCTGGAGCCAGATTGCACGTGGCCGTGACCCTGCTGCTAACTTGTGATTCACAATCCACACCGAACACCGAACAGCAGGCGGAACGCGCCTCTCACAGCGGAGTCCCTGCTGTCAGAGTCACACACCGAGCCGCGGCCCAGTGGCGTCGGGCGGTGCAGAGCGACTGCTGCCCACCGGAGCCTCAGGCCGGGGCTGAGGGGCTGGGTCCGAGCCTGTCATCAGGGGGGTGTCTCTGAGCAATGGGGTCGGGTTGTCCATCCTCAGTTCTCAGGCCCCACACGGCCAGTCACGTGAGCGCACACCTGGCCGGCCAGCTGGTCCGTGTCACCTCCCCCGGGGCCCGCCCGCCAGACGGACACGCCGCCCGGTCACGGCTCCGCGTCGTTCCTGTCCCCGGAGCCACGTGCTCCTCCGGCCCGGTCCGCAGGTCGGCCAGGACACGGTGGGAGCTGAGCCGTCAGGGCCGAGCGGTTCACAGCCTCCGGTAAACCCAAACCGTCCTCCCTCCACGGCCGTCAGGAGTCCGTGACCTCACGTGTCCCCGGAGCCGTCAGTGCTCCTCGGGGACAGGAGCCGAAAGCCGGTCAGTGCCGTGGCCGCCTCACCCACGGACGGGCAGCCGGGACCGAGTCCACTCCGGCCCCTCAGCACAAGCTGGAGAGGTCCTACGGGACCCGCCCTCGAGGCCTCCCCTCCCCTCAGGCCTCCCCTCCGAGGCCTCCCCTCCCCCCGAGGCCTCCCCTCCCCTCAGGCCTCCCCTCCCCCCTGAGGCCTCCCCTCCCCTCAGGCCTCCCCTCCCCCCTGAGGCCCCCCCTCCCCTCAGGCCTCCCCTCCCCCCGAGGCCTCCCCTCCCCTCAGGCCTCCCCTCCCCCCGAGGCCTCCCCTCCCCCCGAGGCCTCCCCTCCCCCGTGAGGCCTCCCCTCCCCTCAGGCCTCCCCTCCCCTCAGGCCTCCCCTCCCCCCGAGGCCTCCCCTCCCCTCAGGCCTCCCCTCCCCCCGAGGCCTCCCCTCCCCTCAGGCCTCCCCTCCCCCCGAGGCCTCCCCTCCCCCCAAGGCCTCCCCTCCCCCGTGAGGCCTCCCCTCCCCCGTGAGGCCTCCCCTCCCCCCGAGGCCTCCCCTCCCCCACGAGGCCTCCCCTCCCCCACGAGGCCTCCCCTCCTCTCAGGCCTCCCCTCCCCCCCGAGGCCTCCCCTCCCCCCGAGGCCTCCCCTCCCCTCAGGCCTCCCCTCCCCTCAGGCCTCCCCTCCCCCCCGAGGCCTCCCCTCCCCCCCGAGGCCTCCCCTCCCCCCGAGGCCTCCCCTCCCCCCTGAGGCCTCCCCTCCCCTCAGGCCTCCCCTCCCCTCAGGCCTCCCCTCCCCCCGAGGCCTCCCCTCCCCTCAGGCCTCCCCTCCCCCCGAGGCCCCCCCTCCGAGGCCTCCCCTCCCCCCCGAGGCCTCCCCTCCCCTCAGGCCTCCCCTCCCCCACGAGGCCTCCCCTCCTCTCAGGCCTCCCCTCCCCCCGAGGCCTCCCCTCCCCACGAGGCCTCCCCTCCCCCCCGAGGCCTCCCCTCCCCTCGAGGCCTCCCCTCCCCCCAAGGCCTCCCCTCCCCCGTGAGGCCTCCCCTCCCCCCCCCGAGGCCTCCCCTCCCCTCAGGACTCCCCTCCGAGGCCTCCCCTCCCCCCGAGGCCTCCCCTCCCCTCAGGCCTCCCCTCCCCCCGAGGCCTCCCCTCCCCCCAAGGCCTCCCCTCCCCCCAAGGCCTCCCCTCCCCCGTGAGGCCTCCCCTCCCCCCTGAGGCCTCCCCTCCCCCCGAGGCCTCCCCTCCACGCCGCCTGTCAGCCCTCGGCGTGCCCTCCCTCCCAGCACCCCCTTCCCTGCCCTCACCTCCAGCACCTCACCTCCGTCCGTCCGTCCGTCCTCTCTCCCCCAGCGCCCAGGGCCCTGCTGTGCATCTGCCCCTCGTCCCCGAGCCCCTCGGCAGCGGGCCCCTCCCATCACCTCTGACTTCCTGAGCGAACGTTTATCACCGAGCTCCCGGCTCTGAAGGCTCTTCGCCGAAACTCAGAGCCGAGTCTCCCTTCCCGGGGACGACGGCGGGTGCTGTCCGCGCCGCCCCGGCACCCGGAGGCCGGCCGTCCTCCTCCTGGACCAGCGCTGACCCTCTGGGGCGGGCGCGCAGGCCGCCGGGAGCCCGCACGCGAGGGTTAGTAGGTGCTTCCTGGCCCAGACTGACGGCAGCTGGAGCAGTCTCCCCGCCCGAGAGCCACCGCCTCGCAATTTCTCTTCGCATTTGACCTGACGAGGGCGCTGAGCCGACCGGGAAGTGGGAGAAGCAGGTGTGTGGGAGGGGGGGGGTTACAGGTGAACCAGTCACAGCGCCCTCAGTGTCTCTCTTCCAGGTGACGGCGTCAGGCGGTCCCAGGCATGGTCCCTGGATCAGTGGTCGGCAAACTGTGGCTCGCGAGCCACAAGCGGCTCTTTGGCCCCTTGAGTGTGGCTCTTCCACACAAAACCACGGCCTGGGCCCGTCTATTTTGAAGAAGTGGTGTTAGAAGTTTAAAAAATGTGGCTCTCCAAAGAAATCCCAATGGTTGTGCTGCTGATAATCTGCTGATTAATGGATGAGTGTGCCGACCACGGGGCTGGATGCACACAGCCGTGGGCAGGGCTGGCTGCGGGCAAACAAGCCTCCATTGGAGCAGCGACCGGCCCGGGCAGCCTGCCCGCCCCGCCTGCCCGCCCCGCCAGCCAGGAATGTGCGATCAGATCTCCTGGAGGCACTTTCCCTGGGACCCTGTCCTCCTCACAGCCTCCTCAGGGGGGCCGCGCTCGGCCGGCCCCACAGTCCAGGCGGGACGGCGCACACGGGCGCTGCTCCCTGCAGGCGTGGGCCTGGCCTGGTGCCGGCTCCGGGGGTCTCCGTGGAGGTGGCTCCTCCGCCCGCCCGCCTGCTTCTGAGCCACGTCCGCCCCAGCGCCGAGTGAGGAGGGGCCGGAGGGCAGGTCCCGGGCTCCTAGAGAGACGGCCAACCTCCAGGGGCTCCTCAGGCCGCGAGGGAGCGGAGATCGGTGTGTCCGTGCGGGCTCCCTGCCACCCGAACACTCAGGGTGTGAGGAGGCGAGGGTGGGGAGGGCGCAGACAGGCCTCCCGCCGTGGGTGCCCGGCCTCCCCACTGACGATGGGATGTGGGGCTCACACCAGCAGGCGGCTCAGGCCCGCTCCTGCCTGACGACAGAGCCCTGCCCCGTCCCTCACTGAGCCAGGCCAGCACGGCCACGGGTGAGCCCCCGAGGGGGCGGTGAGGACTGTGAAAAGACAGACAAGAGAACAGAAGCTGGGCCTGGGTGGGACGCTGCTCCCGGACGGAGAGACAGCGCCACGGCCCACACGCCGTGTCTTTATGGCTGATCCCACGAGGCAGAGCAAGGGCGTGGTCCGGATGTTCCCAGCCTTCTCCTGGGTTTCCATCCTCCTCAGTTACGTGCACCTGAGCGGGCTATGTTTCCTTGCAGCCGATATCACTCAGGCACCTGGGGCCACGTGTTCAGACCACAGGTTCACGCTCACAGCCATGGCTGTTGGCTATTCCAGTGCCGGGAGGGCTTGCACGAGGCCGAGAGGGAGAGGACTGCCCGCTCTTAGTCCGAGGCTGTGGCCTGTCCAAACCCTGTGGCCGCTCTCCACAGGCAGGACTAGGTCCCCGTGCAAACCCCAGACTCAGTGACGAGAGAGTCAGTGATGGGCTGCCCCTCACTGCCCCCTCTGGGGTGGAGCCCGCAGCCCGGAGACTAGCCCGCCCAGGATCGCACCGGGACCTCCTGGTTCATGGGCCGAGCTCAGCCACGGAGCCACGCTGGGGGCGGGGGGCGGGCGCTCTTAGCCTCGAGGCGCTTTAGGTGGAGACTGGGCGAGCCTCCCCGGGCTCTGCGGGCGGGGCCCCTCATTCTGGGGCTCCTCGCCTCCCCACGCTGCCCACCTCCTGGCCCGGGACAGGGGCTGGGGCCGGTCTCCGTGCCCCTCGGGCAGCAGCGCTCTGTCACTCGTGTCTGGCGATGGGATGTGAAGGTCCAGGCTGGGCTGTGAGAGAGTTCCTTCCTCCGCTATCTCCCTGTTCATCGTGTGCTGGCTCCGCGCGAGGCGGGGCAGGGGCGGCCAGCCGCCGACGGCAGGCCTCTGCAGGAACACGGCGGCCCGCAGGGGACTGACCGTGCCTTCAGGCTGAGCCAGACACGCCGCGCTCCGGAGACAGGCCCGGGACACCGCCGCGGGCAGCGAACATCAGAGCCCTGAAGGCCGCCAGCCTGCCGCCGGCCTGTCCAGTCCTGTTTGCCGGTACATCGGGAGCTCAGTGCACCGGCGCCTCCTGGCTCGGCCAAGGAGTAACCCTCAGTAATGCCGCCCCCGGAGCCCTCAGCGGAGAGCTGGGCCTGAGATGGCGCTGGGCCCGAGATGGCGCTGGCCCGCGGTGGCACGGCCGAGGTGGAGGCCAGGGCGCGGTCTCCAGGGCTGACAGACCGAGGGCTGAGCAGAGCGAGGAAGAGGGTCCTGATGCAGAGGGAGGACTGATGGGTCTTGGGAGCTGCCCACCCCGAGGCCATTCGCTCCTCAGAGGAACCCCACACCCAGGCTGACTCCAGGCCCTGCGTGTGCAGGCCCCCTGCGTGTGCAGGCCCCCTGCGTGTGCAGGCCCCCTGCGTGTGCAGGCCCTGCGTGTGCAGGCCCCCTGCGTGTGCAGGCCCTGCGTGGCAGGCTGCCCTTTCCCGGGTGAGGCCCAGCTCAGGCCCCACTCGTGGGAAAAGAATACCAGCGACATGTGAACACGGGGAATAACGCCCCCCACCCCCCGCCCCCGCCCTTGTGATCAGGAAACACAAATCCCCGCCTGCCTCCCCCAGCAGGGAGGCCCAGAACCGGGACCACGGGGATGAGATCCCGGCGACACTGCCCGCACGGCCCCTGCCCTGTGTCACCTCCCCGAGGAAAAGTGTGAAGGCCAAAGGTCACACGTGTGCTCAGGAATTCCGCTCCACGGACCTCCCGGGCACATGCACGCGGGCTCAGAAACAGGGTCTCCCTCCCTCCCCTCCCCCACAGGGGCCCTCCTCGGCCTCTGTCCGTGTTTCCCGAGGCCATTCCCTCTGTCTCCGGGTGAAAAGGAACAGCAGCCACATACAGGGGAAGTGTGGCTGCTACCGGTCTGAACCACAAAGAACTAGGAGGGGCTTCGTGTGCACACAGAGGGGCTGCCAGATGGGTGACCGGACGCCATGGCCTACCAGCCACGCGGACCACAGAGACAGCCTGACCTGTCCTTAAGCCCGCCACGGCCGGCCCGGGCGTTGTCTGGCGGAAAAGGGAACAGCAGAGAGGGCACAGAATAGTCCCACGGGTACAGACACAACGTGTGCAGGACAAGGTGTGGCCAGCGGCTCCCACGGGGCTGAGTGGTGTGGCTGCGGGAGGAGCAGCAGGTAAACAGAGCCTGATCGGGGGCCTGTGGTAACCGGGAGCACATTGTGACCTCGCCCTGACCTCGTGGGATCTGCTGTGGAATGGAGACTCAGCTTGCAGGCCGTGGGCTGTCTCTCAATCAGAGGGCAGCGTCCCACCCGGCCCCACTCTCTCCTCTTGTCCGTGTCCTCCATCCTCCACCGTCCGCTCAGCTTCACCCATGGCCGTGCCGGCGCGGCACAGGATGCAGGACGAGAGACGGGGATGGGGGTGCCACATCCCTGCTGGAGGTCCGGACTCCTGGGCCGGCCCAGCCCCCTCGGCCCTGCCCCCTCCGGGCCCTGCTCACTTCTCCTCCCATTTCAATCCTGTTCCCTCTGCGTGGAGCATGTGCACGGAGCCGAGCGTCCCTCAGGCCCAGCTCAGGCGCCGTCCATGGGCGCCTCCTCCCCGGGGCCTCGGGCTGCTCGGCCGTCACATGACCCCGCCTGCCCCAGGTCCCTCGGGTCACAATAGCCCCTGCCCACTGGCTGCATCCACTCCTGGGAGCCAGGAGGTCAGGGACTCAGGCCGTCAGCGCGGCCCCTTCCCTGCCCCCAGGTCACCGGCACCAGCTCTTCTCCGTGAGAATTCTCCGTGAGAAGGGGCGCGGTGCAGAGAAGCGGGTCCGAGGGGCTGCCGGCGCCCCAGGAGCCGGCGGGATGGGGAGGCGCACGGCAGGCTGCCCGGGCGGACACCGTGGCCAGATGCAGGGTGGGTGAGTCAGGGCAGAGCCGCCTCAGGCAGAGGGGAGAGGGGCTCCTGAGGACACAGTGAGACTAGGTGCTGACCTGAGGGACGGGAGGGGCTGGGTGTGCCCCGAATGTGAAGGCGAGGGTGAGAGTGCCCGAGGCTGAGAGCTTAAGCCAATGAGAAGGAAGACAGGGTTATTTTAAATTACTATTTTCTCTCGCTTTTGTAAAAATATATTTTCATTGAGGTCAGAGAGGAAGGGAGAGGGAGACAGAGATAGGGGATCGAGCCTGAATCCCGGCGTGTGCCCTGCCCGGGAATTGAACTGTGGCCTCCGGGTTCCCAGGCCCACGCTCACCCGCTGAGCCGCACGGCCGGGCCGGGGCCATTTCCTCTGAGTCCAGGTCGTAGCGCACGTAAGACGGCGGCGGTTCGGCGCTCAGTGTGTGCACAGCCTCCCTCCTGCCGCCGAACCCGGCCGGAGAGCGGACGGGGGAGATGGTGAAACGGACTGTCCCCCAGACACCCGGGCCCCAAGCAGGGACGCCCGAGTCCGGAGCCCGTCCTGCTGGCCTCCCAGGGAGAGCGCTCTGGGGCCCGAGGTCCCTCTGCGGGGGAGCACTGGGGGGCGTCGGCCCCCGACGGCACACACGTCCTTCCCACAGGGACCCCCGCCGTGCCCGCTGAGCGCCCCCGCCCGCCCAGGGGATTGGGAGACCGGGGAGGGGTGCGGGGAGGGGGGCTGACTGGGGCCGATCCCCATCCGTCTTCCTCTCCTAAGAACTGGCTTTGGGGCCGTGGGAGGCGGGGTGCTCTTTGCTGGTCCGACAGCGCCCGCAGTCCGCCTGGCCCGGGCGAGCAGCCTGTGGCCCAGGAAACAGACCTCGTCTCCTGTCTCAGCCTCGGGGAGCTCCCGGCGTAGACCCGCCCCGTCCCTCAGGCAGACCGGAGCGGACCTGTCTCCGCAGGAGGCCCGCCGAGCCCGGGACACACAGGGTCTCTGTAAACCTGTCTTCTTTCTGGAACCGTGGAAACAGTACCTGGTGCCTTCTCCCCGGTCTCCTGTCCCGGCCAGGGTGTGCCGAGCCTCCGTAGAGGCCCATTGCGTGCAGGCTGCGTGTGCACGTGTGTGCGCGTGTGTGCGTGCGTGCACACTGATGTCCCTAGATGCCCACCTGTCTGTCCTCAGAAACCACTCCCTCGTTCCCAGAGGAAGTCCAGGAACACGCTCGCTGAACCAGCCGGCTCCCGTCTGACCCCAGCCCAGCCGGCCTTCCTGGATAAGCAGCTGCTGAGCCAGGAATTCAGCCGGGCCGGGCCGGCGTCCTCTGCCAGCGTCTGTCACAACATCTCCCAGGCTCCCGCCGGCTGGGAGGAGAGCACCGGCATTCTGCCGGCTCCAGGGCTCAGCAGCCACTTGCCGCCACAGGGGCCACAGGTGAGGCCACGGCTAGGGACACCCAGAGGAGGGGCGGCTGGGTGGGCGGGGGCGGCCAGAGGCCCAGCACCTCGGCCAGGGCTCCCACAAGCCCGTGGGCGTTTCCGGGGGACTGTCGCCCCAGGGACCTGTGCACTTTGTCCTGGGGCTGAGCTCACGCCCCGGCGCACAGACATCGCTCTGGGTGTGGAGGGAGCGCCGGTCCATACGTGAGCCGGTGCCTCTGGAGCAGGAAGCAGCTCTGGCCGCGGGGCCGGGGGCCTCTGGCCGCGCCCGGAGCGGCCGTGGGAGCGGCAGGGGCGGTGAGTCACTGGGCTGCCTCCCGGCCTCGGCAGAACCGGCTCACCGCCCCGCAGCCCCGGTGAGACGGTGCGGCCGGCCCTGTGCCCGGCGCCCCCGCAGGGACACAGCCCGCTGCCCGCGGATGGTGGACGCCGCCGCAGGCATCATGGACCGGAGCCTGCGGAACGTGCTGGTGGTGTCCCTGGGCTTCCTGCTGCTCTTCACGGCCTTCGGGGGCCTCCAGACCCTGCAGGTGTGCGCCCCGCCCTCCGCCCCCGCCCTCGGACCCCGCCCTCGGACCCTCGCCCTCCACCCAGGAGCCCCCGGCCAAGACGAGAGCCGGCTCTGCTCCTGCGAGCGCACACTCTCCCCCCCGACCCTGAGCAGCCGCAGGGGGAGGGGGGGTCTCCCACCAGCACAGCCGGACTGCACCCTCAGGGGGGACGCAGGGGGCGGGCAGACGGGCGGGTGCTGACCCTTGGACCCGCAGGGCAGGGAGGGGAGGGGACGGGATAAGACAGCTCTGCCTCTGGGTGGCTGGAAGGTGCTGGAATTTGCCAGCTTCCACGGGGCCAGGGGGTCTGGGCTGCTCTCAGCAAAGCCGTGGCCGTGGACGGAGCAGGGTCCTCTCCCCGGGTCCCTCCGAGGGCGGGGCCTGTGCCTGCGAGGAGCTGCCGCTGGGCCCCAGGCAGCTACCGTCCAGTCTGATGTTTAATGTGAGGTGAACTCTGGCAGCACCCCCCACCCCCAGGCAGGGCACCTCCTCACCCCCAGGCTCACATGGCCTCCACGCCTTCTAGAAACGTCTCTGACTCCACGGGCCCACCTGAGGGCCTTCCCAGGCCATCACTGATGCTGCTGACCCCTGTCAGCTCTGTCACCCTCCCACACCCACAGCCGGTCCCCTCGGCCCGGCTCCCCATGCCCCTCGCCCCCCGCCCCGTCCCCGTCCCAGCTGCCCTCTGTCCTTAGAGGCAGTCCAGACTCCCTGTACTTGGAGGTGGGTGTCCCCGGGCAGGAGGCCTCTCAGGCCCCCCTCCCTCCTGGGGTGTCCCCCACCCGCCCCGCCTCCCGCCGGAGAAGGCCTGGGGCACGGCCGCGGGGGGCAGGGGCGCAGAGAGGGGAGCCCCCCGCCCAGCCGCGCTGAGGGCCCTGCCCCCACAGAGCAGCCTGTACAGCCAGGAGGGCCTGGGCGTGACGGTGTTGAGCACGCTGTACGGCGCCGTGATGCTGTCCTCCATGCTGCTGCCGCCGCTGCTCATCCGCGCACTGGGCTGCAAGTGGACCATCGTGCTGTCCATGTGCTGCTACGTGGCCTTCTCGCTGGGCAACTTCTATGCCAGCTGGTACCCGGCCTGCCCTGTTCCTGTCCTCCTGTCCCCTGCCCCTCCCCCCCCCCCCCCGTCCCAACCCCCTCTCCCGTGGCCTTCTCCCTGGGCAAATTCTACACCAGCTGGTACCCGATCCCCCCCGTCTACCCCCCCCGTCATCCCCCCTCCCATCCCCCATCCCCCCCGTCCCCCCCGGGGGGCAGCACCCACTCCAGAGGCCCGTGTCCGGCTCCGTCCCCTCCCGCCTCCGGTCCCATCTGCCCTTCCTGCGGCCGGGTGGGCCTCCCTCGGGGCGGGACTTTCGGGGCCCCAGTGACGCCCGGGAACCCAGGATGTCCAGGGCGGGTTTCAGGGGGACAGTGGGGAGGGGACCCTCACCCTCAGCACAGTGGGCGGGGCCCCACCTGAGCCACCTGCTCCCTGAAGGAAAGCGGCCCCCAGGGCTCCATGCTCCGCCCGCCCCCCTCGCTCCCTCACCCCACCCGTCCCCAGGTGCACCCCCCGGCCCTCCTGTGAGGGGCCGCTCCATCCGGGCCACCTGCCCCGTCAGGGGGCTCAGGCCCGCCTCCGTCTGTCACCATGGTTTCCACGCAGCATCCCCTCTGGAGGGATGCCGAGCAGCCGGTGTGCGGCCCTCGCTGCCAGGAGCTGTGAGAGCACCAGGCACCTCCCGTTCTTCTGTTTGTTTATGTTCTTACTGACGTCAGAGAGGAAGGGAGAGGGAGAGGGAGAGGGAGAGACACATCGATGGTGAGAGAACCGTGGACGGGCCGCCCCCGCACGCCCCACACTGGGCATGGAGCCTGAAACCGGCCTGTGCTCTGACCAGGAATGGAACCGTGGCCTCCTGGGTCCTAGGTCGACGCTCACCCCTGAGCCACGGGCTGGACGCAGCCCTCTCGTTTGTAGTCCCGGCTCCGGGGCCGCCTTCCTCCTCGAGGGAGACCCTGCCTCTGCCTCTGCCTCTGCGGCTCCCTCCCGCGCACGCCCAGAGCCAGGACTCCAGGCCGGAGTCGGGGGTTAGGAGACGGGCCCACAGCACAGCCCTGCCGGGCCGGCCGGTCGCCCCCGCGGAGGGCAGCGTGGGCCGCGGCTCCTCACGTCTGTGCCCCTTCAGGTACACGCTGATCCCCACCTCCATCCTGCTGGGCCTGGGCGCGGCCCCGCTGTGGTCGGCCCAGAGCACCTACCTCACGGTGGCCGGGAACGCACACGCGGAGAGCACAGGCCAGGCGGGCCGCAACGTGGTCAACAAGTACTTCGGCATCTTCTTCCTCATCTACCAGTCCTCCGGCGTGTGGGGCAACCTCATCTCCTCCCTCGTGTTCGGCCATGAGCCCACGAAAGGTGAGGGGCGGGCGCGGTGACCCCGGGGCCGGCCCAGTGCGCTCGTCCTCACCGGCCGAGCGGTGACCGCGGAGGCCCGGAGGCGGCTCTCAGCCTGCCCCGCCTCGGCACCACCCGCTCCCCGGCCTGCGGGGTGGCTGAGGGTCCCCCTGGGTCCGGACGTCCCCCGGCCGGGAGGGGAGCTGAGGCCCCACCGTGGGCCTGGGTCTGCACGGACCACACGATCCACACGGAGGGTCCAAGTGCGGGTCCCGGGGACTCGTTTCCCACGAGCTGGCCCGTGACCGGCATCTCAGATGTCCCCCGGGAACCACTCAGCCTCCTCGGGTCTGGGCGTGTGCTGACTTTTCCTTCTTTTTCTGTTGTTTTTTTTTGTTTGTTTGTTTGTTTTTTAATATATTTGTATTGGTTTCAAAGAGGAAGGGAGAGGGAGGGAGGGAGAAACACCAATGACGAGAGAGAACCGTGGATCGGCTGCCTCCTGCACGCCCCACACTGGGGATGGAGCCCACAACCCGGGCCTGTGCCCTGACCGGGAATGGAACCCTGACCTCCTGGTTCAGAGGTTGATGCTCAACCCCTGAGCCACGCCAGCTGGGCTGACTGACGTCAGGCACCTGCCAGACATGGGTGTGGAGTGTGTACCTGTCTGTGCCTGCCTGGGTGTCTGAGGATTTAAACCGAGGCCGGGGACATCCGTCTTTGATTCCCACAGGAGACCTTTATCAATGGGGGGCCCCTGACCCCTGACCCCTAGGGCCCCTTCCTGATCCTCCCCCAGCCCTCCCGTCTGCCCCCCCATCCCTGTAGGAAGTCTGGCCCTTGGGAAACTACACAAAACCCTACTTCCCTTTCCCTCACATTTCACTGGTTAACAGATAAGGAAGCTAACTCTCAGGAAAGACAGGACATGGCCTGCCCCGGCCAGGGGACTGGTGCAGACGGACCCGAATGAGAGCCCAGCCACCTGACACCCGTTCGCACACGCTCTCTTCCCTCTAATTCACGTAAAAAAGCTGAAATTGTTCGTTCGTGTCATAAGTCACTGAACGAGTAACCAGCACAGACTGCACATTTGTCCGAATTGGCTTTCGTCGGGCACAGACGTGGGCTCCGGGGAAATGTGCTCGGAGACCCTTGGCCACACTGGCCGAGCTGCGACCCTGAGCTGTCGTAACGCTGGTGTGGGCTGGGTCCGCCCTCCTGTTCCCGGGAACGGAAGCCCCGTATCCCGTCAGCGTCCCCGGTCTCACCCTGCCGCCCCCTCCCCAGGTGCCATCCCCGAGGAGCAGCTGCAGTCCTGCGGGGCCAATGACTGCCTGATGGCCGCGGCGCCCGGCAACAGCACCCAGCGCCCGTCCCCGGGGCTCATCTACACGCTGCTGGGCATCTACACCGGTGCGTGCGGCAGGGGGCGCGGCTCAGGCGTTCGCGGGCTCTCCTGAGTCTCTCCCCTAGGAAGGCCACGTTGCCATAAAGGCAGAAACTAGGACAGGAGGAGAAGGGGCTGACGGGCAGAGAACGTCTCCCGAGCGATGTCCCAGGGCCGCTGGCTTCATCCTCATCGCGAGGCTCTCCAGAGCGCCGTCCAGTCCGTGTGCCAGGCCCGCCGTCCCCGGGTCACGCCCCTAGAGAAGCTTCTGGGTCACAGGGCAGCTCTGGACACACACACACCTCCTAGGAAACACTCGACCCGCCTCTCACAGGCTCCTGAGTGGGGCTTGTGTGGGGGGTAGTGTCCTAGCCGGAGGCTCAAAGCCCACAAGGGGAGACCGTGGAGCAGGCCCCCTGGCCACCTTGTGGGTGATGGACACGCCTTTCCCACGGACGCCACGGCCAGGCAGGGGTTGGTGTGGGAGAGTTCATAGTTCACATGCCAGAGGGCCCTGCACCAGGCGTGGTGACCACACGTGCAGGAGCCCAGGTGGCACGGAGACCTGAGTCTGTCCGGTGTGGCCTGAGGCCCCCCTGCACCTGGGGTTAGAGGTTGACTCTTGCCTCCAGGAGGGAGGACGGGACAGTGGAGCTGTGTCCTGTGGCCCCCTGTGGCCCACAGCTCCCGTCCCGTGGCTCCTGGTCCTTGGGCTCCTGGACCCGTGGCTCCCATGTCCCATGGTCCCGTGTCCCGTGGATCCTGGTCCCATGTCTCCCGGTCCCGTGGCTCCTGGTCCCGTGGCTCCTGGTCCCGTGGTTCCCGTGTCCCGTGGTCCCTGGTCCCTGACCAGCAGCAGCGCTGTGCTTCCCTTCCAGGGAGCGGCGTCCTGGCCATCCTGCTGGTGGCGCTCTTTCTCGACCCCATCAGAGACACTCTGCACAAAGGTGACGGAGAGAAGCCGGTCACATCTGTTCGGTCCACTCTGCTGTCGACGTTCAAGCTTCTCAGAGACAGGCGCCTGCAGCTCCTCGTGCTGCTGCCCATGTACTGCGGGTTCGAGCAGGCCTTCCTGGCGGGGGAATACACCCGGGTACGGCCCGGCGGGCGGGGCCCGAGGGTGGGGCCTGGAGGCCTGGGGGGTGACTACGTGAGGGAGTGGGCAGACATGTATGTAACCTGCTAATTGACCTGCCCGGAGGTAGCACTGTTTTCAGGGCAGTTTGGGGCAGGCACAGAGTTTTCCCCACACCCTCCCCCACCACAGCCCACCAGAGGGTCCCCTTGCTGCCCCTGTGACTCTGCACCCACATATCATGGCCGCCCACGTCCTGAGTTGACACACGGTCCTTCTTGGTGCTGGGCGGCCAGTGCGTGTGGACTAATGTGCCGTGACATGTCCCCATGATTGTGTTACACTGACCGTTCGCTGCCCCAACCCCCCTGTGCCCGGTCCCCCCACCCCCACCTCTGTTCCCCCGTACCCCCTGGACAGTTCCCACACACTGGGCACACGCTGAGCAAGGCAACGGCGTCCGGACATGTGTCCACACGTTAGGACAAGCTTCTCACAGGCCCAGAAGGGGCCAGCCTGGACGGACAAGACAGAGGCCCCAGCCAGGCCGGAGGGACAGGCCCCGGGCAGGCGGAGGGACAGGACTAGCCAGGCCGGAGGGACAGGCCCCGGGCAGGCGGAGGGACAGGACTAGCCAGGCCGGAGGGACAGGCCCCGGGCAGGCGGAGGGACAGGCCCTGGGCAGGCGGAGGGACAGGCCCCGGGCAGGCGGAGGGACAGGCCCTGGGCAGGCGGAGGGACAGGCGGCAGCAGTCCGGCCACAGAGGCGTGACGTCCGTGTCCCGCAGTCCTACGTCACCTGCGCCCTCGGCATCCACTTCGTGGGCTACGTGATGATCTGCTTCTCGGCCAACACCGCGCTGTGCTCCATGCTCTACGGGAGGGTGGCCCAGTACACGGGCCGGGCCGCGCTCTACGCCCTCGGTAGGTGGCTGGGGCGGCACAGTGGTGTGCGCCGGGCCCGGGGGGCGGTGTGCTGGGGGAGCGACCGGGTGGGCGGGGGTCATGCAGCCGTGACTGGTGCCATGACCATCCTCCAGCCGTGGATGAGGCAGGTGCAGGCTTGTTTCTGAAGGCCGTGACCTGTGATCACCTGGGGCGTGGAGACTGAGTTTAAAGCTGCCTGGCTGCATGCCAAGCACACGCCACCTTCTCCTGTGGGAAGGGAGGAGGGACAGAGCACGGGGAGTGCGAAATCAGGGCCTTCACACAGTTCCCGAGCAGCCCCGGGGCCCGGGGGTCCCTGTCAGCAGAGGGGGCGGGGCCGAGTAACCGGGTGCCCTCTCTTTTCCCTCCCCCATCGCCCTGGGGGGCCGAAGAGCAAACAGGAGCAGAGAGGGCAGTGACCGCCCCAGGCTCACAGCCTCAGGCCCAGCGTGGTCAGCAGCTGCCAGTCTGTGAGCTGCTTGGTGGCTGCACTCTGAGGCCACGGCGTCTGCAGAAACCCGCCCACAGGGGCCACGTGGGGAGGCCTGGCCCAGGCGGTTCTGCTGGCCTCAGGCCATCCCCCTCCCCTGCCGGACAAGAGGCGAGGCCAGATGGGGCAGAGCTGCCATCAGACCCTGTCAACATCAAACCCACCTGCAGGAGGCGACCTGGAGCTTTTTTTTTTTTTTTTTTTTTTTTTAAATATATTGATGTCAGAGAGGAAGGTAGAGGGAGGGAGAAACATCAATGAGGAGAGAGAATCATGGACCGGCTGCCCCCTGCAGGCCCCACACTGGGGGATCGAGCCTGCAACCCCGCCTGTGCCCTGACGGGAATCGAACCCTGACCTGGGTCATAGGTCGATGTCGGCCATGAGGCTCCCCGGCGGGCCAGTCTGGAGCGCCTGAAGGACACACGAGTCACAGCAGGAAGCGATGGCCGGAAAAACCCTCCCTGTGAGCTCGGACACTCGCCTGTGGGCGCGGCCTCACCCGGTGCCCCTCCCGCAGGCGCGGCCATCCACCTGTCCTGCATCGTGGCCCTGCTGCTGTGGGCGCCGCGCCCCGACCAGTTGCCCGTGTTCTTCGTGTTCTCTGGCCTCTGGGGCATGTCCGACGCCGTGTGGCAGACGCAGAACAGCGGTGAGTGCAGCCCGAGACGCCGCTCAGGCCCGCCCCGCGGCGTGGGGGACGAGAGGGGCGGGCCCGGCGCCGTGACTGCGTGTCCGTGGCTGGGTGCCTGTGGGCGGCGGGCTGACCCGGCTTCCTCAGGGAGATGAGCCGTGGAGGAGGGGGCGTGGGAGCCACGGGAGGGAAGGAGGCAGCGTGGGGGGGCAGTGCACAGAAGGCGGGGACTGAGAATGAGGGTGAGGTGGTCCCTATCGGAGCCCCCCTTCCCCCCCCCCTCCCGCCCCGGCGTCTGCAGCCCGGCCCGTCGCCAGGCCCTGGGGGCTGGCTTCCTGCCTCATCGCCCTCGTGTTCAGCCCCGACAGGGAAACACCTGGGACAGCGACGGGGTGGGGTGGGGGGTGGCCCCCCAAAAGCGCCCATTCCCAGCGCGGGCCTGCACCGGGGCCCCTCCCGGCAGCTGAGTAAACATCGGCACCCAGACCTGACAGCATGGCTTCCGGCGTGGCGTTCACTTGTTTGTGCTGCTGGGAGCCGTGCGTCCTCGGCCTCGGAGCCGGGCCACGCGTGGATGACTCGGGCTGACCCGGGAGGGTCTGGGCCGGGCCCACACGTGGGGGAAGGGCTGAGCCTCGCCGGCCAGGCGTTCAGCATTGCTCGGCGGCAGAGGGAGCTCACCGGCTGCAAACCAGGCCGGCCCCGCCCCGCGGGGTTCCGCGCCCGTGCCCAGGGGGCAGGGGAGCCTCTGTCAGCATCCGGTGGGGGTGGGGCTGTCTCACTGAGCCTCCACATGTGACGCCACCTGGCCTCCTGAGATGCTAGTGACGTGAGTCCACCTGATTTCACTTTATTTTAAATGGCTTTTACGTTGATGTCAGAGAGGAAGGGAGAGGGAGAGAAACACCCATGAGGAGAGAGGGAGAAACACCCATGAGGAGAGAGGATCGGTGATCAGCTGCCTCCTGCACGCCCCCCACTGGGGGTCAAGCCTGAAACCTGAGCCTGTGCCCTGCCCAGGAATCGAACTGGGACCTCCTGGTTCACAGGCCGACACCCAACCCCTGAGCCTGCTGGCCAGGCAGGCGCTCTGCTGGGTACACAGAGAGGTCCCGGCGGGCTGGGCGTGGGCAGGGGCACGCACGGCCGGCTGGGCGCCGGCACTGAGACACCCCCCACCCCACCCCCCTTCCCCCCGCAGTGCTCTTCGGCGCCCTGTTCGACGCGCACAAGGAGGCCGCCTTCGCCAACTACCGGCTGTGGGAGGCGCTGGGCTGGGTGATCGCCTTCGCCTATAGCAAGTTCCTGTGCATCCACGTGAAGCTCTACATCCTGCTGGCTGTGCTGAGCGCCACCATGCTGGCCTACGCCGCCGTGGAGGTCCTGGAGGCCCGGACCCAGCCCGGGCCCACGGCCACGGCCATGGCCACGGCCACGGCCACGGCCACAGCCACCCCCGCCGAGGCCGGAGAGACGCAGACGACGATGTGACAGCGCAGGGCTCCACGTGAGGAGACCCAGGCCTCGCGAAGGAGCCTTAAGGCTGCTGCCCACGCCTCACCCCCGTCTCAGCAGGAGGGGCACGTGGGAGGCACAGATGGTTACTTTAGTGCCGAGTCTACCCGCTCTGCCACGTGTTCCGCCCCCACCCCTCGCCGATGAGGGCGAAGGACACCGAGAAGATTCTGCTCCGTCAGGCACAGGTCAGGGCACGCTCGCTCCACACCCCGGACTCCGCGGCCTGGACCTGCTGGCGGCGTCTTTGAGGCCCAGAAGCCCCTGGGAACCAGGCAGCCGCCCGCCCGTGAGGCCACCCGACACCCAGGCGGCCGCTGCTGCCTCCCGGGGCTGCGGGACCCGGCCAGACCGCCGTCCACACTGCCCGACACAGACGGAGCGTGCTTCTAAATAAACAGCTGTCCTGCGAGCGCCCTCCTGTCTCAGGACTTTTATTCCAAATGTTGGCATAGAGATTGGAGGGCCGGGGAGGGGGCAGGGGGATAAGGGATGATGGGGGAGACTGGATTTGGGGCGGGAACACAGTACTACATGCAGATGATGGGTTTAAGTAGTTTAAAAATATTGACTTCAGAGAGGAAGGGAAAGAGAGAGAAACATCAGTGATGAGAGAGAATCATGGATCGGCTGCCTCCTGCACGCCCCCTACTGGGGATCAAGCCTGCAACCCAGGCCTGTGCCCTGACAGGAATCGAACCCAGGACCCTTCAGTCCACAGACTGACGCTCTATCCACTGAGCCACACCGGCCAGGGCCAGATGATGTGTTTGGAACTGCACCCGAGGCCTGTATGACTTTCTTACCGTGTCACCCCAATAAATTCAATAAAAGAGAGAAAACTAAATACCCATAGTCCTCACCCGGGTCACTCACCCCTCACCTCACCCCCACACACAGGCGCCCCTCACCCCACCACCACACACACACACACCCCTCAACACAGACACACAAACCCCTCACCACACACACAGTCACACACACCCACCCCTCACCTCACCCCCACACACACACCCCTCACCTCACCACCATACACACACACACACCCACCCCTCACCTCACCCCCCCATACACACCCCTCACCACACACACACCCCTCACCTCACCACCACACACACACACACACACACACCCCATAGGTAAGGTGACCAGATCGTCCTGCTTTTGGCAGGACAGTCCTGATTTCTAACAATTTTTCCCGCATTCTGGGGTGTTTAAAAAAAAAAAAAAAGTCCCAATTTTTGGAAAGAAACTTTCCAATCTTTCAAAAAATTGGGACCTTTTAAAAACGCTGCGGGTGGTGGGAAAAGTGTGAGAAATCAGGACAGTCCTGCCAAAAGCGGGCGATCTGGTCCCCTGACCCTGTGGGGAGCGGCCGTTCCTGTGCCGAGGGGCAGCCGGCTCCTGGGCGCGGTGTCACCGGGTAAAGGCTTTGCCGGAAGTGAACGTGTGGCCAGGCGGCCGAGCACAGTATCTGGCTCCGTACCGACGTGCCAGACGGCGCCTGTGCCAGGAGCCACCCCGCGGGGAGGGAGGGGAGCCAGCCGGCTGGGCCAGGCCGTCTGCCGTCTGGTCTGGAGGCCGAGCTGGGGCCGCGGACGCTGGGGCTCCCGGGCCTCCCATCTGCTCTGCGGCCCGTGGCCGGCGGCCTGCTGCCCCCGGGAAGACGACGGTCTCCGGCCTTTCCTTCTCTCCGTCCTCGGAACGCCGGGACGGGAAGGTCTGCTCTGCGGCCGGGACCGGCCGGCTCCTGTCTCAGATGAGGGCGAAGGGCCCGACCCCTCGGTTCAGTCAGCACGCCAGCCTCCATGTTAGCCCCGCGGTCGGCAAATTCATTCGTCCACAGAGCCAAATAGCCATAGGACAATGACTGAAATTTCCTTTGAGCGCCAATTTTTTTAAACGTGAACTCTATAGGTGGGTACATACATAGTTTATATGTTATTAACTTAATGAGGGTCCTCCTCAGCTGGCTTTCTAAATGCTCAAGGGGCCAAAGAGCCGCGTGTGGCTCGGAGCCGCAGTTTGCTGACCATGGTGTCAGCGGAGGTCCATGGTTCACCCTGGATCTTCCCGTCCCGTCTGTGAATGGGACTGCTCCCCACTCCAGGGCGTCAGGACTGAGACCAGGAGGACCACCGGGAGAGGCTCAGCACGGCCGGCCGTGCGTCTCTGACCCTCACGCTCAGCCTCACCGGCCGCCGCCCTGGCTGGGTGCCCGGGCTCAGCTCGCAGGGCGCCCGGACGGCACTCAGAGCCATCAGAGGCGAGGCGCACAGCACAGAACGCCGGGCGAGGTCACACATGGTGTCTACAGCTTCCTGAAGATGACAGGCTCGTCGAAAAGGAGAAACAGAGGTGAAGCGTACGGCCGTGCCGGGTCGCGGCTGCGGCTCATCCACTCTGGTCGTCCCCTCGAGTGAGCCCCGAGGCCGCAGCGGCTTCGGCAATGGCGACAAGGCCACGGTTCCCGGGGCCGTAGGAGGCGGAGCAGATAAGGACGTGGTCAGAAACAACGGAGGTGCGGCCAGGTCCTTGGAGCCTGGGCCTCCGCGTCAGGGAACACGGGGTGGGATCCCTATTTCTCCCCAAGTGCAACCAACAAGCCCATCGCAAGTCCCTGCGGGTGCAAAGGAGGCGGCAGCTACGGCCCAAGGAGGGCATCTGGTGAGTTCCCTGGGGTAGTGGGTGGGTGGGTGGTGGGTGGTGGGTGGGTGGGTGGTTGTTAGTTGTGGGTGAGTGGGTGGTTGTTGGGTGGGTGGTGGGTGGTTGGGTGGTTGTTGGGTGGTGGGTGGGTGGTTGTTGGTTGGGTGGTGGGGTGGTTGTTGGGTGGTTGGTGATTGATTGGTGGGTGGTTGTTGGGTGGGTGGTTGTTGGTGGGTGGTGGGTAGGTGGTTGGGTGTTTGTTGGTTGGTTGTTGGTTGGGTGGTTGGGTGGGTGGGATGGTGGTTGTTGGTTGTTGGTTGGGTGGTGGGTAGATGGTAGGTGGTTGTTTGGTAGGTGATTGTTGTTTGTTGGTTGGTTGTTAGTTGGCTATTGGTTGTTGGATGGGTGGTGGGTGGTTGGTGCGTTGGTCGTGGGTGGATGGTGGGTGGATGGTGGGTGGTTGGTTGGTTTTGCCTTGTGTATATCAAACTGGGCATCAGCAGCCACAGCCCAGAAACATGAGTGGACAGAGACAAAGGGGCCTGAACCTGCTCTCCAACCTCCGAGTCCAAACGATCTTCAGTGAGAAGTTACTATGAAATACACAAACAGCACAAAGGCTGTGACAGGAGCCGTCGGTTTATTCCCTCAGGGAGCAGGGTGTGTCTCCTTCCTCCTGTGTCTGTCTGTGGAGACAGGTGTGTCCGTCTGCAGAAGCCACCAGGGGCCACGAGAGCGCCGAGCGCCCGGAGAGCTGGGCACGGATGGAGGAAACCGTGAGGACCGAGCCCACGGAGCGGCTGAGGACAGGGCGCCGTGCGCGAGGCCACGGGGGCCACGGAGCGGCCTCGGCCTCCTGGCGTCCTGCCCCTGGTGGGCCTCCCGCTCTCTCGCCAGGACACAGACACGGCGTCTCCCTCCGCGCCGTCAGAGCCGTGGGGGTCCGGATGTGCGTGCGTGGCCGTCCGGGGCCGTGGCTGTGTCGCGGACCCTCACCCTCCCGGAGGCCAGCCGGACCTCCTGGCGGCCGTCGTGGTACACGGTGCGGGCGCTGCCGTCGGGGCGCTCCCGCCGCTTGAACTCGGCCGTGTGGACGTCCCGCTGCCCGTCGCTGAACACGATGGTCCTGTCGCCGTTCCTGGGGGCGGAGGGCGCGGCTCAGCTCCCCTCGCGGAGCCGAGCGCCAGTGTGGGAAGCGGGCCTGGTCCCCCCCCAGGTCTCGTTTGGGGGGGCACGTGCCAGGCTGGGCGGTGAAGGCCCACGGGGCCAGGAGGCCAGCCGGGGACCGGCCAGCGGTGGCTGGGCCAGCCGGGCCTGGCCATGAGAACCCGCATCCTGAGCGGGAGGGTCATCGGAAGGAGGAGGCGTCTGGAGGGTGTCCTGAGCCTCGTCCAGGACAAAGGACAGAGGACGGGAAGATGGTCCGGTGCTGAGGGCAGATGGTGGCCTGCAGGCACCAGAGAGAAAGGACGGGGCTGGTGGTGGCCTGCAGGGGGAGAGAGGGAGGGAGAGGATCGGGGTGCATGTCCCACACCCTTGGGGCCGGTGGCTGTCGGGGTGAAGGAGCAGCGAGAGTCAACCTCCCACATGACGGGCCCCGGGGGAACAGGGTCCTGGCACTGCACGCTCTGCCGCAGGAGAGCCCCCCACAGCTTCTCCGTGCCTCTCAGACGGTGTTGGCGTGTGTCCCGCTCTGGACTCGGCCTCCGGACGGCATGGCCTCAGGTGGGCTCACGCCTGAGGCTGGAATTGGTTTTGTGGTCACCGTCCAGCATGACCAACGCCGGAGAAGAGACACTTAGACATCGGCGTGAAGCCCATGTTCTCCGGGAAGGGACTGAGGGCCAGTGGCACCGGGGCCTGTTATCACATCCGGACACACATCTGCGCCTTACCCAAAATGACTCTACAGAGCCCAGTGGGGTGGCTCGGTGGCTGGGCCTGGACCTATGAACCATATTAAACACATTTTTTAAGAGTTAATCTAAATAAACCCTTTTTAAAAGTATATTGTTATTATTTATTTCAGAGAGGAAGGCAGAGGGAGATAGAAACATCCATGATGAGAGAGGATCACAGGTCGGCTGCCTCTGCACGGCCCCCACTGGGGATGGAGCCCACAACCCGGACCTGTGCCCTGACGGGGATGGAGCTGCGACCTCCTGGTTCATAGGTCGATGCTCAGCCACTAAAGGAATCTGACTGCACAAACCAAGAACTCGGGCGCGTCAGTCGGCTACCACCGCCTGGCACCGACCTGGCCACGCAGAGCAACGTCCCGTCCGGGAACAGGGTCTCCTCCCGATCGTCACGGAGGCGCGTCACCGTCCCATCCGGGAACAGGGTCTCCTTCAGGCCGTTGGGGTAGAATTTCTCTGCAGGACACACGCTTCGTTATTGAGGCACAACTGTCACCGAACATCCAGCTCGTTACCTCCACGCCACAGTTATGGTGACAAAAATGTCTCCTCTGCGATGAGGACTCCTAAGATCTAATCTCTCAGCAGCTTGCAGATACGCAGCATTATTAACTGCCAGAGGCCCGGTGCAGGAAATGCGTGCACGGGTAGGGTCCGTAGTCCTGGCCGGCGATCAAGGCCAATAGTGGCCTTCCTTTGTTCTGCGCTGCCCCCTGGTGGTCAGTGCACATCACAGTGAGCAATCAAACTCCTGGTCAAACTCCCATGGGGACAATTTGCATATTAGGCTTTGATCTATCTATATTATAGAAGGCCTGTGGCCGTAATGCCATCACAACCAAACCACCGGTCGCCCGGAGGTGCCTTGATGGGTATCGCTGCGCAGAAGGGCTGGGTCCCGCTCCCGTGGTGGCATGGCGTGGCGGGTCTGAGGTCTCTCACGATTTTGCACGCTGGGCCTCTAGTATAATAATGAAAGCGTTATATGCAAATCGACTGAATGGCCGAACATTGGAGTGACCGTCCGGACACCCTTCCGGACAAAGGAAGCCTCGGCTGTGAGGGCTGAGGCGGCGGGGCCGGAAGGCCTGCTCTCGCGTGAATTTCGTGCATCGGCCTCTCGTTACAGACAGTCACCTCCCCACAGGACATCCTGGGACTCACTTTTAACTGGAAGCTTTCTCTTGTTTTTGGCTCCTTTACCCTTTTTTAAAAAATGCACGTTCCAGCGTCCGCTTGTCCTTGGGGCTACGCCCAAGACCCCGAGGACGCCTGGGCCTGCACACAGCACCACCGACGTGCTCTGTCCACACACACACTTTCTGCTGTTGTTAAACCCCCGAGGATAGTTTTCCATTGATTTTTAGAGAGAGCAGAAGGGAGGGGGGAAGAGCGAGAGAAACACTGATGTGAGAGAGACTGGCTGCCTCCCACACGCACCTGTGACCAGGGCCGGGGATCGAACCCGCAACCAAGGTACGTGCTGTTGATCGGAATCGAACCCAGGACCCTTCAGTCCGCAGGTTGATGCTCTATCCACTGAGCCAAACCAGCTAGGGCTACACACACTCACCTTTTCACACGAAGGAAGCAGGCCCCAGCCTCTGGGGCACGTCCGAATGCCGGCAGCCTGGGAGACAGGGCCCGTGGCGGGGAGGCTCGCTGGCCCCGAGCACGGTCTTTGGGAAACCCCAAGCTCACCCAGGGCCAGGGCTCGGTTAGTTCAGCGAGGAGGGCAGACAGTCCAAGCCGGAGTCCCTCCCTTCACAGACTGAGTGACGGCGGGGACGGAGGCAGCCTGCGTGTGCCCCTTAGGCACCCCACCGAGCCACATTCTCGGGGCTCCCGTGGGCGAGGGGGTGCTGACGCGAACTCGGGGGACGCTGAGCCCCAGAGCCCCCCACGCGGGAGGGGCCGCCCGACGCGCCTGCACAGAGAAAGCTGGGTCCTAGGACGATCGCACTGATGTGGACCCCACACCATGACGGGAGAACTAACCCCTCACAGAGCGAGCGAACACACGGAGCCGGGAACCCGGGCTCCAGCCAGGGCGCTGCGACCCGAAGTCCATACCGACTGGAGGGAGGACCATGCCGCACACCCCGGCCCACGGGGCGCACGCCGGCCCACGGGGCACACGCCGGCCCACGGGGCGCACCCGGCCCACGGGGCACACGCCGGCCCACGGGGCGCACCCGGCCCACGGGGCACACGCCAGCCCACGCGGCACACGCCAGCCCACGGCTCACACCCCGGCCCACGGGGCACACGCCGGCCCACGGGGCACACGCCGGCCCACGGCTCACACCCCGGCCCACGGCTCACACCCCGGCCCACGGCTCACACCCCGGCCCACGGCTCACACGCCAGCCCACGGCACACTCGCCAGCCCACAGCACACACGCCGGCCCACGGCTCACACCCCGGCCCACGGGGCGCACCCCGGCCCACGGGGCACACGCCGGCCCACGGCTCACACCCCGGCCCACGGCTCACACCCCGGCCCACGGCTCACACCCCGGCCCACGGGGCGCACCCCGGCCCACGGCTCACACCCCGGCCCACGGGGCGCACCCGGCCCACGGGGCACACGCCGGCCCACGGGGCACACGCCGGCCCACGGGGCGCACCCGGCCCACGGGGCACACGCCGGCCCACGGGGCGCACCCGGCCCACGGGGCACACGCCGGCCCACGGGGCGCACCCGGCCCACGGGGCACACGCCAGCCCACGCGGCACACGCCAGCCCACGGCTCACACCCCGGCCCACGGGGCACACGCCGGCCCACGGGGCACACGCCGGCCCACGGCTCACACCCCGGCCCACGGCTCACACCCCGGCCCACGGCTCACACCCCGGCCCACGGGGCGCACCCGGCCCACGGCTCACACGCCGGCCCACGGGGCACACGCCGGCCCACGGGGCACACGCCGGCCCACGGCTCACACCCCGGCCCACGGCTCACACGCCAGCCCACGGCACACACGCCAGCCCACGGCACACACGCCAGCCCACAGCACACACGCCGGCCCACGGCTCACACCCCGGCCCACGGCTCACACCCCGGCCCACGGGGCGCACCCCGGCCCACGGGGCACACGCCGGCCCACGGCTCACACCCCGGCCCACGGCTCACACCCCGGCCCACGGCTCACACCCCGGCCCACGGGGCGCACCCCGGCCCACGGCTCACACCCCGGCCCACGGGGCGCACCCGGCCCACGGCTCACACGCCGGCCCACGGGGCACACCCCGGCCCACGGGGCACACGCCGGCCCACGGCTCACACCCCGGCCCACGGGGCGCACCCGGCCCACGGCTCACACGCCGGCCCACGGGGCGCACCCCGGCCCACGGGGCACACGCCGGCCCACGGCTCACACCCCGGCCCACGGGGCGCACCCGGCCCACGGCTCACACCCCGGCCCACGGGGCACACCCCGGCCCACGGGGCACACGCCGGCCCACGGCTCACACCCCGGCCCACGGGGCACACGCCAGCCCACGGCACACACGCCGGCCCACAGCACACACGCCGGCCCACGGCTCACACGCCGGCCCACGGGGCACACGCCAGCCCACGGCACACACGCCAGCCCACGGCTCACACCCCGGCCCACGGGGCACACGCCAGCCCACGGCACACACGCCAGCCCACGGCACACATGCCGGCCCACGGCTCACACCCCGGCCCACGGGGCACACGCCGGCCCACAGCTCACACGCCGGCCCACGCGGCACACGCCAGCCCACGGCTCACACGCCGGCCCACGGGGCACACGCCGGCCCACGGGGCACACGCCGGCCCACGGCTCACACCCCGGCCCACGGGGCGCACCCGGCCCACGGCTCACACCCCGGCCCACGCTCACACGCCAGCCCACGGCTCACACGCCGGCCCACGCGGCACACGCCAGCCCACGGCACACACGCCGGCCCACAGCTCACACCCCGGCCCACGGCTCACACCCCGGCCCACGGCTCACACGCCGGCCCACAGGGCACACGCCAGCCCACGGGGCACACCCCGGCCCACAGCGCCCTTGCCGATGAGCAGAAGCCAAACCACTGACCTGCGGGAGGCACTCGGCGCCCTGCAGGCGAGCTCGCTGTGATGGAGGGAACCGGGAGAGCACCGGCTTCTCATTGGGCCGCTCAGGCTGCTCACCTGATGATGGCCGCCAGAGAGCTTGCTAAAGGCTCCACATCTCATGTGTGCCCACAGGTGCCTGCACATCACACACACACACGCACACGCACACGCACACACAGGCTCACCGGTCCGCTTGTTGGGAAAGCGCACGACCACCAGGCCGCTGGGGTGGGTGACGCGTGTGGTCCGGGTGCTGGCGCAGTAGTAGACCTGTGGGCACAGACACTGGCCGTCACCTGGAACCCGGGTCCCACCGGGGAAGTACTCCCTGCGGGTGAGAGACTGGGCCTGCCCGGCGGGGGCCGGGGGCGGGGCCTGCCCCTGTGAGGGAGGGACTCTGAAGAGGATTCTTAAAGCCACAGACTCCAAGGCAGGCGGCCCTAGCCCTTCACCTGGATGGGCCCTGACTCCTGACCCTGTGACCCTGAACCACACAGCTGGCCGACCTCTCTGCCGGCAGCTGGAGATTCCCGGGACAGGCGGGGGGTTAGGGGGCTGCAGACACAGGTGGGGGTGCAGGGGCTGCAGGGACAGGCGGGGGGTTAGGGGGCTGCAGACACAGGTGGGGGTGCAGGGACAGGGTGGAAGGGGAGGTGCAGGAATTTTGAGTCCAACCTCCTCCCAGGCCCATGTCCCCTGGAGGCCAGAGAGCTCCCTGGGGAAGGGAGGTCACAGGATCGGCGTCAGGGGTTCTCAGCCCGGGGGGTGCGTCTTCGCCCCTGCCCCTCCCCCCCGGGAAAGCCCGTGGCGGCCGGCTCGGGCTGCTCCCAGGCGTGTCCGGGCACGCACCTGTCTGTTGTCCAGCAGCGTCTTCTTCACGTCGCCGTTGGGGAAGCGCAGGATGGTGGTCCTGAGGCCCTGGTCCTCGGGGCCCTCGCAGCCCGCGCCCCGCGCCCCGGCCGCCCCCGTGGGGACCTGGGTCCGGGGAGAAGAAGGGGTGGGGCCGGATCACTCTCCTCCTCCGAGTCCTCGCTGCCACGGCCCGCACCCGGGACCCGTCTGTGGCTCCCACGAACACGCTAAACCCACAGCTGCACCCGCACCAGGGCCCGGCCACGAGGGGTGAATGCGATGGATCGATTGATCGATGGAGCAATCATCCGTCCGCCCTACAAACGCCTTTTCCTCAGTCGTTCTGCACATCACCAGCGTGCTGGCCCTCGGGACCCGTGCTCCCGGCGGGTGGAGCGGGACCCTTGGCCCACAAACCTGGTGATTCCTGTGCAGACACGTCCTCCGGAGCTCTCCCTTCCTCCTCCCCCAGGCCCTCGTCCCCACGCCACCACCCGGCCCAGAGGATGGACCGGTTTCTATTGGAAACGGCCGGGATGAGGTAACGGCGGGCATATGCTGGACCAGGGAGCCAGAAGCATCCGTGTCTTCCCGTGTCGGTCAGGTTAACAGAGGGAAGCTGACGGCAGAGCTGTCCCCGTGTGAGAGGAGAAGCTACAGAGACGCCGATGGCAATGGTTAATGACTGGACCGTCCTCTTCGTCCCAACCCTAGCGCTGGGCTCTGTCCTCCGCCCCGGCCAAGCAGATCGATGGCGTGCCCCCTGCTGGCTGCCCCCTGCTGGCCTCCTGCTGCCCCCTGCTGCTCCCTGCTGTCCCCTGCTGGCCCCACAACAGCCATCCATCAGCCTGAGGTTTGAACCAAGACCACAAGTTCACCCCAAACCCACCAGGTCAGTGAAGCAGAGTGTCCCTCAGTGGTGGGAGATCAATGGCTTAACCAGCAATGTCCCCAGTGAGGCTTAAAGAGCCGGCTCCCTCTCAGAAACGAAGAGGCACAATGATTTTTCCAGTGCTCCACAGGAGAACATCACAGTCAGCTGTGTTTGGGGTTATGGTGTAAGAAGGAAACATGCAAATGAGCAAAGACTTTCAGCCCATCCAGTGAAGGCCAGCAAGAGGGGAGAAGATGAGGGGATGGGGGGGGGGGCAGGAGGGGCATGGCGGGGGCAGGGGTGGGGCAAGAACACTGGGACAGGGAGGTGGGGGGGCTCAGAGGAGGAAGCAGGGGTGGGGCTCAGAGGAGGAAGCAGGGGGTGGGGCTTAGAGGAGGAAGCAGGGGGTGGGGCTCAGAGGAGGAAGCAGGGGGTGGGGCTCAGAGGAGGAAGCAGGGGGTGGGGCTTAGAGGAGGAAGCAGAGTCCCTATCTTTGTACCCACAGCCTAGGCGGGTCTGAGGTTGAGTGACAGGCTCATCCATGTACCGAATGCTTAAGGGATGGCTGCTTTCTTATAATCTGCTCTTGAGATGTAAGATCCAGCCTTCAACCTACATGCGCTCCCCCCAAAAAACTCACTACATGACAACCCCACGAAGGAGAACCACCCACTGAGCGGACCCAGCTGTCCCTGAGCCCCCGCTGTCCATTCCGAACACCTTATCCCCAGAGCACCGTGGGCTTACCGAGGCCGCGGTGAGGGGGGGAGCAGGAGGAGGGCTTCCGGCGGCCCGCGGGCTCCAGGGGAGGGACCGATCGGGGGCCCAGGAGCTCAGGTCCGGCTAGCGGACTCCGGAGACCTTCCGACCCTGGAGGCCGCGCATCCCTCCTCCTCTCCCACCCGGGCCACCTGGGGGCCGAGAGCGACGGGGAAACACCTGCCGGCCACACGCCGGGCGCCTGGCTGGGGGCGGGGGCCGGAGAGGGAGCTCCAGAGCGTGTCTGGGCAGCTACCCACCCGGCCGGCCGGGCGCCGGGCCGCTCCTCACGCCTTCTCGGCCTCGGGGCCCGCGGGCTGTGCTGTGTGCGGGGAGGAGGCTGGTTCCACAGGAAGAGTCTGCGGAGAGAAGAGGCATCATCGCAGGCAGTCGCACGAGACATGGGGAGGGCGAGTGAGGAGGTGAGAGCAAGCGGGCCACCACAGCCCCCAGCTCTCCGTTTTAAAATTAACCTCTTTTCTAATGCAAATCTGATCACGTCTTTTCAACGCTTTAAAATGACTGCAGAGAGGAAGGGAGAGGGAGAGAGAGATAGAAACATCAATGATGAGAGAATCATGGACCGGCTGCCTCCTACATGGCCCACCCTGGGGATGGAGCCCACAACCCGGGCCTGTGCCCTGACCGGGCCGGGAGCCGTGACCTCCCGGGTCCTAGGTCGACACTCAGCCCCAGGATGCTCAGCGCCCGGGAGCTGGCCCTCAGCACCGCGCTGGGCGCTGCACCGAATGTCACCTTTTAAAATGCAGGAACACACAGCGTGGCCGAGCCACGGAGGTCAGAGCAGTTAGCTCATCTTTTCAGCATTAAAAGCAAATCTGAAAAAATTCAACTCTGTCTATGGAAATGAAATTATTCCAAAACGTCAAGATTACTTGAGAAACAAATGAAGGATCGTATCCGGCCAGAGGGGAGCTCCCTGCACCGGAGTTTGGCCGTGGCCGGCGGGTGAGCGGGGTCTGACGTTACCGTGGCGGCCGCCCGCGGGGCCGCCTTCCCCTCGGCGCGGAGGCCCGGCCCGGCCGGCGCGGCCTTGCGGATCCGCAGGCGGATGGACACCGTCTTGTCTCCGTCTTCGTAGGACACCATTTTCCCGGACTCGATCCTCTCCACCGTTACGTTCACCGGCTGCAGAGGGCGTGGCATCGGTAGGACAGCCTGCCGCCCGGCACGCCGGCCAGGACCCCGGGCCGGGCCTGCGGGAGCTCGGCCGCGGAACGCCGGAGCAGAGCCGGAAAGCAGGACCGGAGCCCCGTCCCCGTGTGGCCGCCCAGGGGGAGGGTGGGGGAGTCATGACTGCACGTGGAGAAGAGATGAGCCGTCTCAGCAAAACGGAGTCCTCAGAGCTGGGGTTAAGCGTGGCCCATGGCTGAGCATGGGCCTGTGAACCAGGGGGTCACGGTGTGATGCCTGGTGTGCGGGCTCGATCCCCCATGGAGAGCGTGCAGGAGGCAGCCAATCGATGATTCTCTCTCGTCATTAATGATTCTATCCTTCTCTTCCTCTCCCTTCCTCTCTGAAGTCTGTCTATTTATCTATGTCTATATCTCTATATCTCTATATCTATATATCTATATATATTTCGCTACTTTAAAAGCTGGCCTTGTGCTGGGCAAGCATGACCCTGGTTGGCACGTGACCCAGGGGAGGGGGAGGAGGGAGGGGAGAAGGGGGATGGAGGGGCCACAACCCCGGGAGTGGAGCTGGGGAGGAGCTGGGGGGGGATGAGTGACAGCCCTGGGCCCGCTCCCCGTTGCCGAGGGGATGAGTGACAGCCCTGGGCCCACTCCCCGTTGCCGGGGGGATGAGTGACAGCCCTGGGCCCGCTCCCCGTTGCCGAGGGGATGAGTGACAGCCCTGGGCCCACTCCCCGTTGCCGAGGGGATGAGTGACAGCCCTGGGCCCGCTCCCCGTTGCCGGGGGGATGAGTGACAGCCCTGGGCCCGCTCCCCGTTGCCGAGGGGATGAGTGACAGCCCTGGGCCCGCTCCCCGTTGCCAGGGGGATGAGTGACAGCCCTGGGCCCGCTCCCCGTTGCCAGGGGGATGAGTGACAGCCCTGGGCCCGCTCCCCGTCGCCGGGGGGATGAGTGACAGCCCTGGGCCCGCTCCCCGTTGCCGAGGGGATGAGTGACAGCCCTGGGCCCGCTCCCCGTTGCCGAGGGGATGAGTGACAGCCCTGGGCCCGCTCCCCGTTGCCGAGGGGATGAGTGACAGCCCTGGGCCCGCTCCCCGTTGCCAGGGGGATGAGTGACAGCCCTGGGCCCGCTCCCCGCGGCCGCAGGACCCGGGTCACCTGGGAGGAGGGCGTGCTCGGGGGCGACAGTGCCCGCCCGAGGAGCGGGGCGCTGCGGCTCGGGGCAGCACGCCTCCTCGCCGTGTCCTCGCCGCCCGGCACGGGGGACCTCCTGCCGCCGGCCGGCCTCGCCGCCTGAAAGGACACACAGGCTGAGCGTCCCGCCGCCTCAGGCCCAGCGGCCGCAGCCCGACGTTCCCCTTCGGCGCCCTGGCCGCGGCCCCAGACGGGGGGGGCGGGGACGGGGGCTCTCAGGGCCCTCCTCGCGGGAGGATCCTCACGGAAGCCGCCACGCCCCACAGGGGCCACGGGCGGCCTCTCACTGTCCTCAAACTGTCCCGGTTCCCAGAGGAGAGGACACAGCTGTCTCCGTGGACCGCGTCCTCCCGGGGCGGGACGGAGGAGAGCCGTGGCCAGGGCCGCCCGGCCCCCGGGGGGAGGGGGTGTCAGATGTTCACACGCCGCCGCCGGTCACCAGCCACGGGACCGCGGGGTCACTGAGCCGGCGGCGGCTCCATGTGGTCAGACGCCTGGCCGCCCTCGTGCTGGCGTCCGTGAGAGCCGCCTGGGCAGCCACGGCCATCCCTCGTTCGTGGGGACGGAGCCCACGGCCTGGGGCGCTGAGAGGCCGCCGCCGCAGGGACCGCCGGCCCAACGAGCTGCTCTCCGGGAACAGGAGCTCGTACCCGAGCGCCCGGCTCCCTCCTCGGCCGCGGGGCGGCCCCGGGTGTGCCGGCGGCGTCAGGTCTGCCGGCGGCGGGCCCCGGCGGCCCCGGGCTCTGCTCCTTCAGGCTGTCCATCTCCGCCCGCAGGCCCTGGAGGATGGCGGCCCAGCGCTCCTGCTGCGTCCGGAGCTGCCGGCCCAGCCCGGCCACCTCCCGCCGGAGCCGCTGTCGGGGAGAGAAGATGGCCGGCGTCGGCCCGGGGCGCCGAGCCCCCTTCTTCCCGCCCCCCACACCTCGCCTCCGGCCGCTGAGGGGAGCTCCAGGCCTGCATCCCTCTCTATCACTGTTGTTACTTTAAAGCGTGTGTTTATTGGTGTCAGAGAGGAAGGCAGAGGGAGAGATAGAACCATCCACGATGAGAGAGAACCGTGGACCAGCGGCCTCCTGCACGCCCCCCGCTGGGATCGAGCCTGTAACCCGGGCCTGTGCCCTGACCGGGAATCGAACCCGGGACCCTTCAGTCCGCAGGCCGACGCTCTGTCCCCAAGCCACACCGGCCGGGGCTCCATCTCGGTTTCGCAGTGGAGCTGGCTCCGAGTCCCCACGGAGGCGGCAGTGCCGCAGCCGCGCTCGGGCTCCCCCTGTGGCTGCGCCATCGCGGGCGCGGGGCCCACTGCCCTTCTCCCCTCGGCTGTGGCCGCCGACCACGTCCCCGGAGCGGGCGGGCACCCTGCGGCGGGACGGCCGCTGTTTAGGGAGGGTCGCTCGGCCTTCCGCACCCACACCAGCTCTCCCGGCCCGGGTCCGAGGGCAGACCGCCCCGCCCCGGTGGCCCGGCCACCGCACAGGCAGCTCCGTGGGCGGGGCGGGCGGGGCGTCCACGCTCAGAATCCGTGCCGGGAGCGGGAAGCTGACAGAGTTGGGGGGCGGGGGGGCTGGGGGACGAGTGAAGTCAGGAACGCCCCGCCGTGTCCCCCAGTCCCTGAGGCTGCGCCCTCTGAGAGCCGGGCGCGGCCTCCGCTCAGGAGGTAAAACCCCAGGCGCTTCTAGGAGGGGGGCCAGCGCCCGCGAAGCATCGCTCGCGTCCTGTGAGAAGAGGAATGGGGACGCACGCGGGACGGCGAAGGCTGGGCACACGGGGGTCCCCACGCCCAGCCTGGGGCCCAGCACCCGGCTCACCAGCACCTCCTCGGCCCCGCCGTCCTCCCAGGGGGGCTCCGTCTCCGCGGGGTCGGCCCCGGCCGGGGGGTCCTCGGGGGAGCCGGAGTCTGTGGGCGGCTCGGCCTCCATGTGAGCCCCTGGGTCCTGGTGGGAAGGGCCATCAGGAGGCGAAGCCCCCCCCCTCTGGGTGAGTGTGAGGGACCCCGTCACCACGCCCACCTCCCTGTGGACCCAGGACTCGGCCAGCGAGTGTCCGGACCACGAAACGGCCCACACGTGGCCTCCCCGTGGCAACCCATAGCAGCGCTTCCATCCACAGACACTCACCGGGCCCACAGCCGTCAGCGCCGTCTCCCGGTGGGCTGTGCCAGCGGAATCTTAGGGTCTCTGGTTCACAGAGCAGGATAGGCACCCCGAAAAACACCCGGTCAGCCCCCCTAAAAACACCCGGTCACACCCCTAAAAATACCCGGTCACACCCCTAAAAACTCCAGGTCAGCCCCCCTAACACACCCGGTCAGACCCCTTAACACACCGGGTCACACCCCCTAACACACCCGGTCACTGGGTCAGACCCCCTAACACACCCGGTCACACCCCCTAACACACCCGGTCAGACCCCCCAACACACCAGGTCAGACCCCCTAACACACCCGGTCAGACCCCCAACAAACCCGGTCACACCCCCTAACACACCCGGTCAGACCCCCTAACACACCCGGTCAGACCCCCAACACACCAGGTCAGCCCCCTAACACACCCGGTCAGACCCCCCAACACACCCGGTCAGCCCCCTAACACACCCGGTCACACCCCCTAACACACCCGGTCAGACCCCCTAACACACCCGGTCAGACCCCCCAACACACCCGGTCAGCCCCCTAACACACCCAGTCACACCCCCTAACACACCCAGTCACACCCCCTAACACACCCGGTCAGACCCCCTAACACACCCGGTCAGCCCCCTAACACACCCGGTCACACCCCCTAACACACCCGGTCAGACCCCCCAACACACCCGGTCAGCCCCCTAACACACCCGGTCACACCCCCTAACACACCCGGTCAGACCCCCTAACACACCCGGTCACACCCCCTAACACACCCGGTCACACCCCCTAACACACCCGGTCAGACCCCCTAACACACCCGGTCACACCCCCCAACACACCCGGTCAGACCCCCTAACACACCCGGTCAGACCCCCTAACACACCCGGTCACACCCCCCAACACACCAGGTCACACCCCCCAACACACCCGGTCAGACTCCCCAACACACCCGGTCACACCCCCTAACACACCCGGTCAGACCCCCTAACACACCCGGTCAGACCCCCCAACACACCCGGTCAGCCCCCCTAACACACCCAGTCACACCCCCTAACACACCCGGTCAGACCCCCCAACACACCAGGTCAGACCCCCCAACACACCCGGTCAGCCCCCCTAACACACCCGGTCACACCCCCTAACACACCCGGTCACACCCCCTAACACACCCGGTCACACCCCCTAACACACCCGGTCACACCCCCAACACACCCGGTCAGCCCCAGCCGCTGTACGGATGGCTTTTCTGTCACCTCCCGTGGAGCTGAGCGGAGAGGCTGGGACAACGGGGAGCCAGGAGCCGCCGGGTCACGTGTGCCAGCCCCCCCCCCAGCTGCTCTGGAGGGGAGCCGGGAACGGGGCGCTAGCACCCCGCCTCTGCCTCTGCCTCTGCCTCTGCCTCTGCGGGGAGGCGCAGGGCCGTCTGGCGGGTCCCACGCAGCTCAGGGCACCTGGAAGCGAAGCACAAGGAGAGTGGAGGCCCTGAGGGGGCGTGCTCCCCTCCATGGAGGCCCTGAGGGGGCGTGCTCCCCTCCATGGAGGCCCTGAGGGGGCGTGCTCCCCTCCCCGCTCCCCCCCCAGGCCCTGAGGGGGCGTGCTCCCCTCCATGGAGGCCCTGAGGGGGCGTGCTCCCCTCCCCCCCAGGCCCTGAGCGGGCGTGCTCCCCTCCCCGCTCCCCCGCCCTCGGCCCCCACTCGCTCGCTCTGAGGAAACGGCTCCTCATCGAAGGGGTGAGCCGGGCGGAAGAGGCCGGGGCTGTGCACACAGACCCCGTGGGGAGGGTGGCTCGGTGAGTAGCCACATTATTACAGAGTGCGGACCATCCCCGTCCGCCGTAGCCGAGAGGCCCCGGCCGCGGCTCCGTTAGGGGGCATCGTCCAGGCACCGAAGGCGCGGGTCTGCCCCCGACCCCCCTGCCCCCTCACCTGTCCATGGCGGCCGGAGGCTGGGCCGCCCTCTGGCCCTGACCCCGCCGTCCCCTCACCCGTCCATGGCGGCCGCAGGCTGGGCTGCCTTCTGCCCCCTGACCCCGCCGTCCCCTCACCAGTCCATGGCGGCTGCCCTCTGACCCTGACCCCGCCATCCCCTCACCCGTCCATGGCGGCCGCGGGCCGGGCCGCCCTCTGGCCCGGAGAACGGAGAACGCGAGGGCAGTGCCGGGTTCTAAACCGACACCCGGGCTTAAAGCGACAGTCCGCCCGCTTCCCGGCGCAGCCCGGCATGAGGGTGCCACTGCTGGACACAGCTCTGTGTCTGCTGACGTGGCGGGAGCACGCCTGTCACACGCCTGTCACACGGACCGGGAGCGGGACATGCGAATCCCCTCCCGTGACCCAAAAGGAAAGCTGGGCGTGGAGTCTTCCCTGAGCCCTAAACAGTGAGAGGAGCTGGAGCTGTCTCCGGGTCCGAGCACACGGCTGCTGGGAGAGGCCCGGGGAAACGGCACACGCGGGTTCACGGGCTGCGCCGTGTGACGCCAGTGCACAGGAGGCGCTGCTCTGTGTTCAACGAGGCAGAGACTCGGGCGGTGAGCACACGTGCACCCCACACGACAAGAAGTGACCTGAACTCGGCCTGTGTGCTTTGTGGTGAGCATGACCTATGACCCAGGAGGTCAGGGCGCAGGCCCGGGTTACAGGCTCCGTCCCCAGTGGGGGGCATGCAGGAGGCAGCCGATCCATGGTTCCCTCTCATCATGGATGTCTTTCTCTCTTCCCTTCCTCTCTTATCATCAATAAAAATACATATTTTTAAAAGTGACCCTGAACCTCTGGCCACGGCCTCTGCACAGGCCCTGCTGCCTCGGGGCCAGACGCGCCCGGTGGTCGCGGGCTCACGTGTGTCTCTGACGGCTTTTCTGGCCAAGGCGGCCGGTGCCCCGTGCTCAGGCCCCCGCCTGTGACGTCCCGCTGTCTGTCCCGCAGCCCTGGAATTGGGCCCAGCGGGCAGAGCTCCTGAACCCGGGCGCAGCCCTCGAACCCGGGCCAGCTCCCTTCTCCGCCGGCCTCCCGTGTGTTCCCTCTGGGAGGCGCTCAGGAGCGCCCCCTCACGGGGAGTTGGGTTTGGTTGAACCTGCACCAAACAATGAAGAACAGAGTTTTCACAGCGGCCCCTGGCACCGTCATGGTTCCCTGAGGACATTACCTGTTGTGCATGAAAAGCTTCGTTCTGACCGAAACCGGTGTGGCTCATGGATAGAGCATCGGCCTGCGCACTGGAGGGGCCCGGGTTCGATTCCGGTCAAGGGCATGTACCTTGGTTGCGGGCACATCCCCAGTTGGGGGTGTGCAGGAGGCAGCTGGTCGATGTTTCTCTCTCGTTGATGTTTCTAGCTCTCTATCCCTCTCCCTTCCTCGCTGTAAAAAATCAATAAAAATATATTTAAAAAAAAAAAAAAAGCTTCGTTCTGCACCATTAAATGTTTCCTGTCCCAGTGAACAACACTCAAAGCGATGTCTCCTGCCTGCAACACGCGTGTGCTAGGAACCAGCTTTGTGATGTGCGCGGCTGGAACACGCTGGGGAAGGGGCTAGGTTCCCGGGCTCCGACCGCAGGCCCGGCGGGCGCCGGGGGCGGGGCCTGTGCCCCGTCCTCCCTCCAGCAGCTGCTCCCACCTCCCTACCGACCTGGTCTGGTCCTGTGAGTGGCCCAGCTCCCTCTCCCCCTCCCCTGCTCGGCCGGCGGGTGGAGCCAGACAGTGACCCGGTCCCTGCGGGGAGGAAGCAGGCCCGGGCGGGCGTGGACACGGGACCGTGAAGAAATGGAGGGCGGAGCCTCGGCGGCCACGGATCAAAGTGGAGAAAGCGGCCCGTCCCACCGGCCGGCCACACGCTCACCACGGCGCCGCCTGCTCGGGCGCCCGCCCGCCTCCTGGCTCTGACCTCCTGGCCCACTCCCTCCTCTTTCCGTCTGGTCCGCTGGGTTTTCCCCGCTGGAACACGGCCTCTCAGCATCGGGAAGTGTCACAGAACTGCATTTGTGTTTTCAGCAAAAGTGGGACGCTGCATTCTCAGTCTTGTTTTCATAAACGAGTGAGCAGGCAAGAAGGCAACTGCCCCCAAAGAGGCCTGACCTTTGCCCTCGCTGCTGGGGTCGTCTCCAGGCCCTCGGTCCAGCCGGTGGCCAGGGGACCGGACCAGAACCAGTAACACGTGATGTGGGCAGGACCTGGGGCTCGTCCACACAGGCTTCCTGACTGGCCGCCCGGTCACCTCTCTGGTGACCCTTCCTCACCGTCCCTGCCCGGGGCACCGAGGGCCGTGCGCTCCCACAGGTCCCTCCACTCCGAGGACTCTGTGCCGTCACCTGTACTCCACACACGTGTGCGGTGGACCAGAGCTCAGACAGAGCTCAGGCCTCTGTAAAGACTCTGTGCCGTCACCTGTACTCCACACGCGTGTGCGGTGGACCAGAGCTCAGACGGAGGTCAGGCCCCTGTAAGGACTCTGTGCCGTCACCTGTACTCCACACGCAAGTGCGGTGGACCAGAGCTCAGACGGAGGTCAGGCCCCTGTAAAGACTCTGTGCCGTCACGTGTACTCCACACGCGTGTGCGGTGGACCAGAGCTCAGACGGGAGCTCAGGCCCCTGTAAGGACTCTGTGCCGTCACGTGTACTCCACACGCGTGTGCAGTGGACCAGAGCTCAGACGGGGGCTCAGGCCCTGTAAGGACTCTGTGCCGTCACGTGTACTCCACACGCGTGTGCGGTGGACCAGAGCTCCGACGGGGGCTCAGGCCCGCGATGCCGTCTGAGGGGCTCTGGTGCCTGGTCCCGCGCCCAGGCGCCTGCGCCCTGTGCCCAGAACCCCCTCCGTAAAGAGACCTCGCCTCCTCCGAACGGCTCCTCTGAGCGAGGAGGTGACTCGGGGAGGGAGGCAGACGTGTCCTGACTGAGAATTGAACCCTGGCCTCATGGTGTATGGGATGGTGCTCAACCAATGAGGCACGCTGGCCGGCAATCACATCTCATCTTTTAAAGTAAAACCTCTTTATTAGTCATCACGCCCTAAAATTGTCCTAAAATAGGAACCATAAAATACAGAGACCTTATTTCCCAAGTCACACACATACATTCGTACAGACACGCATGTGCTGTCCCCGGGGAGCCAGGAGCCCCTGCCCGGTGGGCGCTGGCGGCGATGAGAATGAGCGGCGGCCTTCCCAGTCGGATTGTGAGGCTCAGTTATTCCAAGGTTTTACTCAGGCTCCAGAGGACAGTGTGAGGTTCGGTGAAAGCTCTCCACTGCCACGAGCCCCTTTGTCCTGCAATCGGGGAGGCTGCGAGGGAGCGTTCCTGCGGGTGCGGCCTGCGGCCAGCAGAGGGCAGCGGCGCCCCATCGAGGACGCCCTGGGCCGCAGGCGGGTCACCTTCCCGCCGGGACTCCTGGGAGACCCGGAGCGCAGCTGTGCACACTGAGCTCCCAGGGCACCGGGTTTGGAAAGAGGACCCGAACGGCACCTAGAATTGAAGAACCCAGCTGGCCTTCTACAGCCAGGCAGAAGGTGAAGCTTATAAGATACTGGCTCTAGCCGAAACCGGTGTGGCTCAGTGGCCTCCAGACTGAAGTGTCCCGGGTTCGATTCTGGTCAAGGGCATGTACCTTGGTGTGGGCACATCCCCAGTAGGGGGTGTGCAGGAGGCAGCTGATCAATGCTTCTCTCTCATTGATGTTTCTAACTCTATCCCTCCCCCTCCTGTCTGTAAAAAATTAATAATATATATATATATTTTAAAGATATTGGCTCTAGTCTGGGCAGATGGCTCAGTGCTTGAACAGCAACCTATGAGCCAGGAGGTCAGGGTTCGATTCCCAGTCAGGGCACATGCCCGCCAGCCACGCCTGGGCAGGACCCGGCCTCTCGTCCCCGCAGCCCCAGTGAAGGGTGCGCCAGGCACTGAGGCCCACACGTGTGGCTCCCTCCGGCCAGCGTGTTCTCACGGTGCCGGTGGCCACGCCGCGACGTGGCCGGACCCACCGAGCACAGAGCAGAGGCGGGGGCGGGCGCCGTGTCTGGGAGCCGGCGGTGAGGAAGGTGCCGGGAGCCGGAGGAGGCCAGGGCCGTCGGCGACACCCCGAGCTTTTCCTGTGGAGGGGGCCCTCGCAGCTCTGTGCCTGGCCGGGCGCCGAGCGCACGGCTGTGCCTGACTCACCGTGCGGCCAGGACGGCGACGCTGCGTGGGAGCAGAGCACTCGGACGGAGGCACTCCTATTCCTCCCTGAGCGGGCGGCGGAGCGGGGAGGGCTGCACTAGAGAGGCTGCTCCCCTCCGGTTCGGTCACCCGGAGGGCCATTTCCGCGTGCCGGCCGCCAGGTCTCGGTGCCACGGGGTCCTGTCCGTCTGGGCACAGGTCTCGGTGCCACAGGATCCTGTCCGTCTGGGCGCAGGTCTCAGTGCCACGGGGTCCTGTCCGGGCCGGGCGCCAGGTCTCACTGCCACGAGGTCCTGTCCGTGCCGGCCGCCAGGTCTCGGTGCCACAGGGTCCTGTCCGTCTGGGCGCCAGGTCTCGGTGCCACGGGGTCCTGTCCATCTGGGCGCCTGAAGGAGCCCCTTCGCTTTGGTTCCGGGGCAGCTGCTGCGGTGTGAGGGGGGAGAGGCTGCACCCGGTGGTCCCGCCGATGGAACTCCGAGACCACAGGACCGCCTCTGCTCCCCAGAAAACCAGCTTCCTTTTGCAAAGCCAACGCCGTGTTTTAAACCGAACACAGTGGCCGGCGTGAGTGTGGACCCATAGACCAGGAAGTGACGGTTTGATTCCGGGTCAGGGCTCGATCCCCAGCAGGGGGCGTGCAGGAGGCAGCCGATCCGTGATTCTCTCTCATCACTGATGTTTCTCTCTCTCCCTTCTTTTCTAAAATCAATTAAAAAGAAATTTTTTAAAACTAGTGGCTTTAAAATGTTTTGGGTTGTTTTTGTTTGTTTGTTTGTTTGTTTGTTTGTTTTTTAAATAAAATGCAGCCCTGGCCAGCTTGGCTCATTGGCTAGAGCATCCGCCTGTGGACTGAAGGGTCCCAGGTTCAATTCCAGCCAAGGGCACATGCCTGGGTTGTGGGCTCGATCCCCAGTAGGGGGCGTGCAGGAGGCAGCCGATCCGTGATTCTCTCTCATCACGGATGTTTCTCTCTCTCCTTCTCCCTTTCTCTCTGAAATCAATAAAGAAATTTTTTTTAAATAAAATAAAATAAAATGCAGACGTCAGGCCCTCAGAGGTCACCGTGAAGCTCAGTGGAGACGCGGAGACGCTGGTGAGCGCGAGAGGAAGCTGCAGAGGCCAGTCCGGCCTCCGGGACCGCGTGTCAGTACCCCCCAGCTTGCCTGCCTTCGAACAGGCTGAGCTTTCCCTCCTGTGCTCCTACATCTACACGGCCCTCCGACACGAGTTTCCAGAACTTTCTAGAAGCTGAGAGATGGAGGAAACCTGATTCCTAACGGACCCGCCTCTGGGAGCCAGGAGCCTCCCCCCCACCCCACCCCATCCCCCGGGGACAGGGCCCTGTGTATCCCTCAGCGGTGACCTTGTTTTTTCTGTGTTTTTTTGTTTTTTTGTGTGTGTATGTATTTTTTTTAGCATTGTTTTCTCTCACCGGGAGTAACGGCTGACTAGGGGACAGGGCCCCTATGTATCCCTCAGCGGTGCCCTGTTCTTTCTGTGTTTTTTGGCTGTTTCGTGTGTATGTGTGTTTTTTAGTATTCTTTTCTCTCACTGGGAGAAACGCGGTCGGACCAGGGCTGGTTCCTGAACATTCCCCACACGCTCCCGTGTGCCAGCCCTCCCTGGATGCGGGTGCCCAGAGCCTGCTTCGCGGGCGCCGGCCTCAGAGGCGGCGGAACCAGTTTCTGGAGGAGAAAATCTGCACGAGTGTCCCCCCTTCCCCCGCCCCGTACCCCCCCATGTCCACGCCCGTGTCCACGCCCCGTGTCCACATCCGGTCCCGGGGAAGCGGCCCGGCGCCGGCTCACATGGTGAAGGAGGACGGGTTGTCCTCGGCGGCGGTCTCGCTGGTCTGCCGGGAGGGGAAGGCCTCGGAGGGCAGCCGGCCGCAGGCCAGGCCGGGTGCGCGCCGCTGCCCCAGGCACAGCAGGTCCTTGGCGGCCCGCAGGAAGTGGCTGCGGAACCGGTGGCCCACGAAGGCGTAGAGCACGGGGTTGAGGCAGCAGTGCAGGAAGGCCAGCACCTCGGTGCCCGCCTCCAGGAAGCGCAGCGCCCGCTCGTCCCGGCAGGACCGGCCCAGCCGGCCCAGGTTGGCGGCGGTGACCAGCAGCACGGCGTTGTGGGGCACCTGGCAGGCCAGGAACACCAGCACCACGGCCACGATCACGCGCACCGCCCGGTGCCGCCGCGAGTTCTGGGCGCGCAGCAGCGCCCGCACGATGAGCAGGTAGCAGCCGGCCATGACCAGCAGCGGCACGAAGAAGCCCCAGAGCAGCTGCAGGCCCAGAGGCAGCAGCTTCCAGCGCAGCGGCTCGGCCACCGCCGGGTAGCGCGGCTCGCACACGTCCCGGCCCTGCAGCGGGTACTTCTGGGCGAAGACGAAGGCCCAGGCGGACAGCAGCACGGACAGCGCCCACACGGCCAGGCAGATGGCGCGGCGGTGCGCCCGCAGCCGGGCCCGCAGGCGGAAGGAGCGCGTGGCCTGCACGATGGCCACGTAGCGGTCCAGGCTGATGCCGGCCAGCAGCAGCATGCCGCAGTGGAAGTTGACGGCGTACACGCCGCGCACCAGCTTGCACAGGGCGCCGCTGAAGGCCCAGCGGCCGGCGGCGTGCGTGGCCGCCCAGAAGGGCAGGGTCAGCACGAACAGGATGTCGGCCAGCGCCATGTTGAGCAGGAACACGTCCGTCATGGACTTGGCCTTCTTGTAGCAGGCGAAGGTCAGCACCACCAGCACGTTGCCCAGGAGCCCGCAGACGCAGATGAGGGAGTAGGTGACGGGCACGAAGAGCCGGGAGAAGTCGCGCACGTCCTGCAGGACGCACAGCAGGGAGGGGTCCGCGGCGTAGTCCTCCGTGCCGTTGTACTCGTCCTCGTCGGGGTAGGGGTCCGTGAAGGTCAGGAGCGCCTGGGCGGGCGGAGGGAGCGTCAGCGGCCGGGCCGTGTCTGAGGAGCCGCCGTGACCCCAGCGTCCGCCCCCAGCCCACACCCCGGGCACTCACCTCGCTCATGGTGCCACCGGCGCCGGGCAGCCGGGGGCCCGCCCACGGGGTGTCAGCAGAGGAGGGACCCTGGGCAGGAGAGGAAGCGAGAGCCACAGGCGTTAGGACACGGATTCTGGGGGGCCGGACAGTGGGGGGCATCGTCCTCTCTCCGAGGAATAGGAGCGCCACCCAACACACCACTTCCAGCAGGGGGCAGCACCCTCCTGGGGGCCGGACCGAGGCCTCGGGCCCTGCGGGTCACAGGGTCTCTGCCACACTACTTTTTCTTTTTAATAGAATCTTTTATTTACCTCTTTAGAGAGAGAGGGTGGGAGAGGAAGAAAGAGCTAGAAACATCAGTGACAGAGAATCACGGATCGGCTGCCGCTTGCACCCTCCTCACTGGGAATGGAGCCCTGACCTCCTGGTCCACCACGGAGCCACGCTGGCCGGCTCTCCCACACGCCTGGAAGGCGGTTGTGGGTGACAACGCGCACGCGTGGGTGGATTCCGATCCTCGGGGTGCACAGGGTGACAGCAGCACCGCAGACTCTGACCCGCACAGAACTCCTCACGCCGAGCCCGGAGGCAGCAGCCAGTGCCCGGGCGTGCGTGGGCCAGGGCAGTCGCGCTGAAGGCTGCCGCTCCGGCGCTCGCCGGCAGGGCGCGAACGGCACAGCTCAGGGCGCCGCCCGTGAGCCGTCCACGGGTTTTCTTTAAACTCTGGCGATCCTCAGGACACACTGACAAGACCCCTGGCCGGGAAAGGCAGCAGGAAAGTGTACGTCCTTAACTAGAGGCCCGGGGCACAAATCCATGCACCAGGGGGGCCCCTCGGCCTGGCCTGCAGGATCGGGCTGGAACCGGCTCTCCGACATCCCCCGAGGGGCCCCGGATTGTAAGAGGGCACAGGCCAGGCCGAGGGACCCACGGGGCACGATCGGGGCTGGGGAGGGATGTGGGAGGTTGGCCAGCCGGAGAGGGACTGCAGGGTGGTCTGGCCTGGCTCTCTCCGTCCCGATCAGCTGGACCACAGCAGCAAGCTAACCTACTGGTTGGAGCGTCTTTCCCCTGGAGATCAGTGCACGTCATAGCGAGTGGTTGAGCAATACTAAAAGCCTAATATGCTAAGTGTCTGGTCATCCGGTTGGCTGTTCAACCAATCAAAGGGCAATATGCTAATGATATGCTAAGGCCACTCATTTGAAGTGCATTGACACCAAATGCTCAGCGCAGGAGCTCCCCCTGGTGGTCAGTGCGCTCCCACAGGGGGAGTGCCGCTCAGCCAGAGGCCGGGCTCCCAGTGGAGGTGGCGGAGGTGGCGGGACCTCTACCACCTCCATGGCAGCACTAAGGATGCTCAACTGCCCCTCCCCCACCCCACCCTCCACCCCCCAAACCCCCAAACCCTCAAACCCCGGCCTGGAGTTCCCCCTGCCACCACTCACCCCATCCTCTCGCCGACCCCTGGCCGCGTGGCCAGAGAGGTCAGGAGGAGGGACACGCAGAGGCAGGCGGCCGTGCTGGCTGGGACACGGTCCCTCCAGCCAGCCGGTCCTCACCTGCAGGCCGCGTGTGCCCTGCGTGTGCCCCGCGTGTGAGGAGGGAGCAGCCTGACCCGCAGCCCGCTCACAGGTTCCTGAGCGCGTGCCTGTGAGGTGCTCCCACTCTGTCCCTCGCACACCCCATGGGGGCCTCGCACCTCCCTCCCACTGCCCGGAGCTGGCACCAGCTGGCCGCTGTGGCCGCCCCATCGGGGCTCTGAGACAGGAGGGCGGGGGAGGTGCCGGCTGGGGTGGGCGGTGAGGGCTCCGCTGGATTGTCTGCCTGAGAGGCTCTGCTTCAATGCCCTCTGACTCCTGTGGTCGGAATTTCGGGATTCATCACGGGGCCCTGGCGTGTGAGCTCCGTGTTGCTGGGGGGTGGTGTTCGGGACCGCGGGGTCCAAGGGTACGCACTGCAGACAAGGCCGAGTCCGCGCAGGTGGCTGAGAACCGGTGCTGGCAGCCCAGACCGCAGCCCGGCCCGTGCCTGCCCCGCACCGGCTGCCGGCGGTGATTCAGGGCCAGGCCACCGTGTCCCACAGAGGCCAGGTGGGCCGTCCCAGGGAAGCGGGGGCGGTGACACAGCCACCCGACACGTCAGAGGCCGGCACACGCCTGCTCACGTGACTCCCGGTTCAGCTCTGGAGAAACCCCGTTTCTGCCATGAAGACTGTGGCGGAGGGGGAGGGGTGCCGGAGTAGGTGAGTTTGGGAAACGCTGGGGGCACCCTCCTCCTGGACGTTCAGCAGAGCCGAGGCCGGTGCCGGCAGAGCTGTGCCTGAGGGATGGCCCCCCCCCCAGTGCTGCCGGACACGCAGGCGGACGGCGCTGCCAGGAGCCCAGCAGGGCCAGGCCGGTGCACGGGCCAACTGGCCCCTGGCGCCCTCACGGCCGCTCCAGCGGCTCAGACACACCTGCTCACTCCGCCCCTCGGCTCGTTGCGGCATCGCGGCCGGATCAGCAGCACCGGCACCCAGGGTCCGGGCGCCTGGCGGAGTGGCCGCCCCCCTCCCCGGCCCACGTCAGCGCGCTTCCCCCGAGAAGACACGTGCTGCCTCAGTTTACCGCGGCCGAGGCCATCCGGTGGAGGGGGCTACGTGGAGAACACGTGGTGCAGCTCAGAGTCACCGTTAGGCGCGGCACCGACACTGCTCACTCACATTTCGAGATAAAACAACGTGGCTTCCTCGTCCGCTTGTGTTAGGACCTCGAGCCAAACACCGCGTCTCAGCGACCCACAGCGAGTGCGAGTTCACTCAGCGCAGGAGAGCGCGCCCTGAGGGCCGGGCCGGGGGGCCCGGAGGGGCCGGCGGTCCACACGCAGCTCACACAGGGCAGGCGGTGCCGGCCCCGGCGCCCCCACGCCCACGCCCACGCCCACGCCCCGCAGAGACCCCGGGCCCCTCAGACACCACGGCTTCCCCCGTGGGCTCTGGGCGCCTCGGCCACCAGCAGGCGAGCGGAGCCGTGGCAGTGCAGGCGCCCCGGAGGGACCGGCCGGCAGCGCCCAGGGGAGCTGGTGGTGGGTCCCGGCGGAGCTGGTGGGGTCGGGGCCGGGGCAGAGGAGGCTGAGAGGCAGTGTGGCCGGGGACCCTCCACTCGGGGGGCCCCTGGCCAGGCAGACTCACCCCAGAAAACTAACCCGGGAAAAGCTTGGTGCCTGACAGCAGTGGGAGACCACCAGCGGTTAGAATTAATTTAAAAAAGTTCAACCACGAGGTTAAGTTTGTTAACATTAAATCAAAGCTGAGACTTAAAATCTGAGCTTGTTTTCATAAACAGTGAAGCCTGCAGGACAAGGGACAAGACTGGGACAGAGTGTGAGTTATGTGCTGTGTGTGTTGTACATAACCAATGCACGCATGTGTGTGCACGTGATATGTTCATATGTGATGTGCATGTGCCGTGTGTGTGCGTGTGTGTGCATGCATGTATGCATGGGTTCTGAGTACATTCTGGACATTGGGAATCACGCCTCCACATCCATGTGGACAGTGTGTCCGCCTTGTAGCCGGGACACGCGCCCCCTGAGAGCCTGTGGGCTCCTACCTCCCCCCTCACTTCGCCCCAGAGGGCCTGCTAGGCACCCCGAGACCTTACGTGGAGCACAGTTAAAACCCGGCTCTGAGCCGGAACCGGTGTGGCTCAGTGGATAGAGCATCGGCCTGTGGCCTGAAGGGTTCAGGGTTCGATTCTGGTCAAGGGCCTGGACTTTGGTTGCAGGCACATTCCCAGTGGGGGGTGTGCAGGAGGCAGCTGATCGATGTTTCTTTCTCATCGACGTTTCTAGCTCTCTACCCCTCTCCCCTCCTCTCTGTAAAAAAATCAATAAAAAATATATTTAAAATAAATGAAAAAAACCCGGCTCTGAGGCTGAGCCCGGCCCGGCCCGGCTCAGTGGGCGGCTCTGCCTCCTCGGCGGCGGCCGCGGTGGTTTTAGATCGGCCGCCGCGGCTGCATCGCTCTTCCTTCTGCTTCTGAGCGCGGTCAGGGGCGGAGGTGCTTTCCAGCGATGAGCGTGAGCTGGTGCCCTCGTTCCTTCTGCCCCCGGTTCCTGAGCCGCGTCCGGGCTGCTCGCGTTTCTCTGTTCGCAGAGACCACCTCTGTGGCCCTCAGCGTCGCGCTGACTCGGCGCCGCCCTTCCCTCCCAACACGAGCCCTCCTGCCCCTGTCTCACCCACAGGCGTGGGGGCGCCGGCCGCTCAGGGGCCGCCCCGACCGCCCCGGCTGCGGGCACCGGGCGAGCAGAGCTGCTGCGGACGGCTGAGCCCGGAGCAGCCCCGGCCGGCTGTGGCACAGCTTCCCCTCGAGCCCCGTCCCCACGCGGCCCAGTCCCCGGCGAGGCCGCCGGCGGTGCCAAGGCCGCGCTGCGCCGGACGAAGAGCCCGGCTCTCGGAAGCAGCCCGGCCCGGCCCTGCTGTCCCCCCGGGCGAGGGCCTGGGCCCGGACGGTGCTGCTAGGACCCGAGGGCACGTCTGAAGCGCGGGTGTTTGCCGAGTGTGGCCCGGGCGGCTCCCAGCACTCGGGCCCCGAGAGCCGGGCCCAGGAGCCGGGAGCCGGGCCCCGGGAGCCGGGGGGGAAGCTGTTAGGGGTCTCAGGTCCCTCGGACCCGGGCAGCGAGGCCCAGGCCGGGGGAGGAGAGGAGAAGCCCCCTCGCCGCGGTGCTTACCTGCAGCCGCGCTGCGACGGGTCCCTGGGCGTCCGGCCTCGTCGCCGCGGGGGCTCAGGACCAGAGGGAGCCGGTCACGGAGGGAGACGCGGGAGACGGACACGGCCGAGGCACAGCCACTTCCTACTCAGAAGCTACGCCTCTGCCCAAACGCAGAGGTTAACCACCGCCAGCCCACGGCCGCGGCATCACGTGACTGCTCCCCCAGGGCCCGAGCGGGACTGGGGCCACCCACCTTCCCCGCCCCCGTCAGCAGGGCCCTGCGGCGCCCGGGGCGGGGAGGGAGCAGAGTGCTGGGTGCCCCGGCGGGGCCCACCCCCTCCCCACACAGCGCCCTCCTCGCCGCTCCGGGGGACAGCCCCGGCCTCGGGCGCCGGGGGGGGGGGGGGGGGGGGGGGGGCGTGTCATACACACGGGGGGGGGGGCTCTGAGCACACGGCTCCCGGCGTGGCCACGGGTCAGTGTCCCCCCCGCCCGCGGCCGTGGCCCGGAACGCTGGACGCAGTCATGTCGCGATAAACACACACACACAGGCCCCCAACGCGGACGGTGTTCGACGGCAGGTGCGGACCCAGGACTGCCCGCCCCACCCCCGCCTCGACCACGGAGGGCAGGGCAGCCGCGGGGACCCGGCACCCAGCTCAGCCCAGCACCCTGACTTCCACGCGAGACGGGGCCAGAGTGGCGTTCACACAGCGCGGCGCGGTGTGACCAGGCCGGGAACGCCAAGTGCCACGGCCGAGGACCGGCACCGAGACGCCGGCCAGCTCAGCGTCCACGGCTCAGGCCCGGCCCGTCCGCCCGGGACCCTGTTCACACGCCCGCCCGCCGCCGCCCCTTCCCACGGCGATCGCCGCCTCCACGCCGCCCAGGCAGCTGCAGGCCCCGCGGCTGCTCCGGGCCCCGCGGCTCAGCGGGCTCCTCCTGGCAGGCCCCGCGGCTCAGCCGGCTCCTCCTGGCAGGCCCGCGGCCGCGGCACCGGGAGGCCCCGGGTTTGCCAGACTGCGAGCTGGCACCTGGGAGAGCTGTCCCTCTGCCAGGCTCCGGCCGGCAGGCTGGGACCGGACGGAAAGGTCATCGTGAAACTTGCGGAGGAGGAGCGGCCGGGGGGGGGGGGGGGGGGGTGTGCTCTGTCCATCCCGAGCCTCTGGCCCCGCGGAGCCTCTAGGAACCCTGGGGGCGGCCGGGTCACCCGCTCGCAGGCGGAAACACCCCTTCCAGGCCCCCCGAGGCCGGCCGCTTCCTTCCCAGTTTCCAGAACAGAAGCAGCTCGCCGCAGCGGCGGCACAGGAAATGGGGGCGGGGGGGGGTGCTCGGCACAGAGGCCGGTGACCTGACGGCGTGCTGCCCAGGGAAGAGCCAGCCGGCCTCCCTGCGGGCGGGGCTCTCGCACCCTCTGGTGCCCGCTCCCAGGAGCCTCGGCGGCCGGCACCGGGGCGGGAGGGGGCGGGGGGGGCCTCCTCCGGTTCTGCCCGGCCCGGAGCCTGAAGGCCCTTGGGCAGGGGGAGCCCCAGAGCCCGGCTCACACACACACACACACACACACACACACGCACACACGGGACGCGGACATGGGCGTGTTTGCTGCGCTCGGGCTCACACACGAGCTGTGATTTGTAGGCACCGACTATCTGCCATCTGCCGGAAAGCCACGTGGAAGCCACACTCCCCGGTGCTGGGCCGCTGCCGATCTGCCAGATAACCCGCAGCGTTCACGCCCCGGGGCGGGTACAGAGCTGGGGGGGGGGGGCCTGCCGCTGACTCTGCCCCGGGACCAGAGCCCTCCCCTGTTCTGACGGGACCAGCCACAGCTACGGGCGGGGAGAGGGTGCCCACCCCGAGCCGGTCACCGGGCGGGAGTCCGGCTCCCCCATCGGTCCCGCCCGGAGGGGTCCCGCCGCTGGGCACACAGACCCCAGAGGGCAGCCTGAGGCCCGGCTCCCCCATCGGCCCGCCCGGAGGGGCCCCGCCGCTGGGCACACAGACCCCGGAGGGCAGCCTGAGGCCCGGCTCAGGGACCGCCTGGGGCAGAAGGATCTACAGGGCCTCGGCGACTTGCACGCCACTCCTCACCCTGAGCTCAGCCTCCTCTTGCCCCTGCACCCGGGCGCTGGCGTGGCAGGAGGGACAGCCCCCACCCCGGACGCGGGTCCGTAACTCTGTCCGAGGAGGAAGGTGCCCACCACCTGCAGGCCCCACCCCAGTTCTAGGGACGCGGTCCCAGGCTGCGGCTCGCCCTGCCCAGGGGCCACCGCCCGATGAGAGTCCACTGAGGGAGGGCCTTGTCAGGACACGCCTGGCCCTCCTCAGCCACCGTGCGGCCTCCCTGCCCCCCCTCCCCTCCCCAGCCTCTGCTGGTCGCCGCACATCTCTCCTCCCCTCCGCCTGCTCCCTCCCTCCTCCCCCTCCTCCACTGGACCCTCCCCCTCCCCATCCCTCTCCTCCTGTGCCCCCCCCCCCCGCCCGCCGTGGAGAGTCCCACAGTGGAGGGCGGGGGGCCGCTCTGGCTGGGCTGTGAGTTCCCTGGGCTCTGAGCCCCGGGGGCGCCCGTTCACTCAGGGCAGCGCTGGGCGGAGCCCGTTGGAGGGACAGTGCCCAGGCCCTTCACTTCAGAGCTTTTAGAACCGCAGTTGTGGCCGGTGGGAAGCCAGGTCCCCATCACCCGGCCTGCCGGCGCCTGCCGTCACCGGGGCCCGTAGGCCACCAGGGCGCAGACTGGCCACTGGAGCTCACTGCGTCCGACCGCACACAGGGCTTCCCTCCCCAGCCTCGAAGGGCAGGGCCTCCGTCTGCCCGGCTCTCCCGAGACTGACCCCTGCTGAGCTCCTCCCGCCCCCCTCGGCTCTGGGAGCCACGCCTGCTTCTGGGAGCGCCCCCAGAACAGGGTCAGCACGTCGCAGTGCCCGAGCCCCCACCCCCCAAGGAACTGGGGACACACGGGCTTCGGCCATGTCCTCCTCCCCGAGTGTCCTCTCCCCGTGTGCCCTCCTCCCTGTGTGTCCTCCACGTGTGTCCTCCTCCCTGTGTGTCCTCCTCCCGTGTGTCCTCCACGTGTGTCCTCCTCCCCGTGTGTCCTCCTCCCGTGTGTCCTCTCCCCGTGTGTCCTCCCCGTGTGCCCTCCTCCTGTGTGCCCTCCCCCCGTGTGCCCTCCTCCCATGTGTCCTCCTCCCAGTGTGTCCTCTCCCCGTGTGTCCTCCTCCCGTGTGCCCTCCTCCCGTGTGCCCTCCTCCCGTGTGCCCTCCTCCTGTGTGTCCTCCTCCCTGTGTGTCCTCCACGTGTGTCCTCCTCCCTGTGTGTCCTCCTCCCCGTGTATCCTCCTCCCCGTGTGTCCTCCTCCCGTGTGTCCTCCTCCCGTGTGCCCTCCTCCACGTGTGTCCTCCTCCCCGTGTGTCCTCCTCCTGTGTGTCCTCCACGTGTGTCCTCCTCCCAGTGTGTCCTCCTCCCTGTGTGTCCTCCTCCCCGTGTGTCCTCCTCCCGTGTGCCCTCCTCCCGTGTGCCCTCCTCCCGTGTGTCCTCCTCCCGTGTGTCCTCCTCCCGTGTGCCCTCCTCCACGTGTGTCCTCCTCCCCGTGTGTCCTCCTCCCCGTGTATCCTCCTCCCGTGTGTCCTCCTCCCGTGTGTCCTCCTCCCGTGTGCCCTCCTCCACGTGTGTCCTCTCCCCGTGTGTCCTCCCCGTGTGCCCTCCTCCTGTGTGCCCTCCCCCCGTGTGCCCTCCTCCCGTGTGTCCTCCTCCCTGTGTGCCCTCCTCCCATGTGTCCTCCTCCCAGTGTGTCCTCCTCCCGTGTGCCCTCCTCCCGTGTGCCCTCCTCCTGTGTGTCCTCCTCCCTGTGTGTCCTCCACGTGTGTCCTCCTCCCAGTGTGTCCTCCTCCCGTGTGTCCTCCTCCCGTGTGCCCTCCTCCCGTGTGCCCTCCTCCCGTGTGTCCTCCTCCCCGTGTGTCCTCCTCCCAGTGTGTCCTCTCCCCGTGTGTCCTCCTCCCCGTGTGTCCTCCTCCCGTGTGCCCTCCTCCCGTGTGCCCTCCTCCCGTGTGTCCTCCTCCCCGTGTGTCCTCCTCCCAGTGTGTCCTCTCCCCGTGTGTCCTCCTCCCCGTGTGTCCTCCTCCCGTGTGTCCTCCTCCCGTGTGTCCTCCTCCCGTGTGTCCTCCTCCCGTGTGCCCTCCTCCCGTGTGTCCTCCTCCCGTGTGCCCTCCTCCCGTGTGCCCTCCTCCACGTGTGTCCTCCTCCCGTGTGTCCTCCTCCCCGTGTGTCCTCCTCCCAGTGTGTCCTCTCCCCGTGTGCCCTCCTCCCCGTGTGTCCTCCTCCCGTGTGCCCTCCTCCCGTGTGTCCTCCTCCCGTGTGCCCTCCTCCCGTGTGCCCTCCTCCCGTGTGTCCTCCTCCCGTGTGCCCTCCTCCCGTGTGTCCTCCTCCCAGTGTGTCCTCTCCCCGTGTGTCCTCCTCCCGTGTGTCCTCCTCCCGTGTGCCCTCCTCCCGTGTGTCCTCCTCCCGTGTGTCCTCCTCCCGTGTGCCCTCCTCCCGTGTGTCCTCCTCCCGTGTGCCCTCCTCCCGTGTGTCCTCGGGCTCCGGCATGGACTCGGGCTCGCCGGGGCTCCGGGGCGCCGGGGACGGGCGCAGAGGGACCAGCCTTCCAGCACTGTCACTGCCAGACGCGGTGTCACCACGTCCTCCGCGAGTCGCAGCCGCGAGGGAACCGCTTCCGCGGGATTCACACCTTCGCCGAGCGGCTCCCGGCCGCCCAACCCCTCTCTCCTCCCTCCCCTCGTCCGTGCCGCTGTCTGCCGTCTGTCCGTCCCACTGTCCATCCCGCTGTCCGCGCCGTCTGTCCGTCCCGCTGTCCGTGCCGCTGTCTGCCGTCTGTCCGTCCCACTGTCCATCCCGCTGTCCGCGCCGTCTGTCCGTCCCGCTGTCCGCGCCTTCTGTCCACGGGCCCTGTCCGCCCGCCTGCTCACTGCACGCCCCCCTCCCAGCCGTCACCCCCGAGGCCCCGGCCCCTTGCTCCGTCAGGCAGGCGCCCACAGCCAGTGCCAGGTGCCCGGGACCTGGCCCCTTGTTGCCGGCCTCACACAGACCCTGTGAGCCACTTGCCTGCGGCTTCTCCCCAGCGGTCAGCCGCTCCGGCCACAGGGTCACAGCTCATGTCACGTGTGACAGGCCCGCAGGCCCTCCACCCTCCACCTCCACGCAGGGCCATGCGTTTCTAACTGCTCCCTCCGCCTCCCAGGACTCCCCCAGCATCGTGTGAACCAGGCTCCAGCCCAGGCCCCCGCCCAGGCCCCCGCCCGGCGGGGTGGCGGCCTCGGCCACGCACACGGCAGAGGACACGGCGGCACCGCCCGGGCCCGGCAGAGCCCTCACTCACCGGGAAGCGGAGTCCGGCCAGAGGCACCGGCTCTCCTCTGAGGTCCTCTCCGCAGGCCTCCTGGCAGACTGGCCGGGCGGTGCTGCCTCGGGGCTCCTGGCCCGGACGCCGCCTGGCCGTCCGTCCACCTGGCCGTCCGTCTGCCTGGCCGTCCGCCCGTCCGCGCAGCTCGGTGGCTCCGCGCCCCCGGTCCTCGCCCACACGCTGGCTGCGGGAGCTGCTCGCCGCAGCTTTAAAGCTTCCAGCGCGTTCTCAGATCTCAGAGGGGCAGAGGCGGAGGCCGGAAGGCGGGTTATGTAACTAGGTCACTCGATCATTTCAATTTCAGATAGAATTTTTTTGTTTCAGAATTATTGGTCTGCGAATGTTTCTGCTGCTTCGTGGAAACTCCCAGCTCCTTAGAACGATCGCGAAGTTCTCCGAACAGCCAGCCCCCACCTTCCCCGGCCACTCCGTCTCCAGCCACCCGCTTCTCGTCCTCAAGAGAACGGAACGGCGGGGACGGCGGGCGGGACTGGGCCTCTGAGGGCACAGGACGGACGGACGGGGACGGACGGATGGGGACGGACGGACGGGGACGGACGGACGGACGGGGACGGATGGGGACGGATGGGGACAGCGGGACTGAGGCCTCACAGGACGGACGGACGGGGACGGACGGGGACGGACGGGGACGGGGGGACTGAGGCTTCACAGGACGGACGGGGACCCGGAGGCCAGCACAGGATAGGCGGTCCCTCAGGAGGCATCCGGCCGTGAAGGAGACACGCTCTCCGGGGTCCGGCTGCCTCCTCCATCCGCTGCGCCCGCCCCGGCCCCCGACACCGTGTCCTCAGCCCCGGGCACCGCCCGCTCCTCCCGGGAAGACCCCGCGGTGTGAGGGACGCGGGGTCACACAGCTAATCCCCCAGGAAAAGCCCCTTGGCCCTCAGCACAGACCCGGACTGCACACACCGGCCCCGGACTGCAAACGCCGGTCCCGGACCGCACACGCTGGTCCACACGCCGGCCCCGGACTGCACACGCCGGCCCCGGACTGCACACGCCGGCCCCGGACTGCACACGCTGGCCCCGGACTGCACACGCCGGCCCCGGACCGCACACGCCGGCCCGGACCGCACACGCTGGCCCTGGACTGCACACGCCGGCCCCGGACCGCACACGCTGGCCCCGGACCGCACACGCCGGCCCCGGACTGCACACGCCGGTCCACACGCCGGCCACCGGACTGCACACGCCGGTCCCGGACTGCACACGCTGGCCCCCGGACCGCACACGCCGGTCCCGGACCGCACACGCCGGTCCCGGACCGCACACGCCGGTCCCGGACCGCACACGCCGGGCCCCGGACCGCACACGCCGGCCCCCGGACCGCACACGCCGGCCCCGGACCGCACACGCCGGCCCCCGGACCGCACACGCCGGCCCCCAGACCGCACACGCCGGGGGGGGGGGGGGTCTCATGGCGGAAGCAGCACCAAGTAACAAACGGGAAAGTGCTTTCACGTGGACCGTCTCACTGAACGCCAACGGGCAGTTCTGGTAAAAGGTTTACCGCTGAAGAGAAACCAGCACAGGCAGATGTGGCGTCATCTGGCAGGGAGCGCCTGAGTCAGAGCCGCGGGCGCACTGAGGCCTGGTCTCCCCCGCCCCCCCACCCGCTCGCTGGTTCCGGCAGCCAAGCTTCCTGAGCACCTGCTGTGTGCTGGGCACGCCTCCCGCCCGTGGTCGGCAAACTGCGGCTCGGGAGCCACGGGCGGCTCTCTGGCCCCTGGAGTGTGGCTCTTCCACAAGAAGCCACGGCCTGGGCGAGTCTACGTTGAAGAAATGGCGTCACCTTCCCCTGATCGCCCCTCAGGGCTCCCAGACTGTGAGAGGGGGCAGGCCGGGCTGAGGGACCCCCCCAGTGCATGAATGTTCATGTACCCGGTCTTCTCTGGTGTGTGTGTGTGTGTGTGTGTGTGTGTGTGTGTGAGTGTGTGTGTGAATGTGTGTGAGTGTGTGTGTGTGTGTGTGTGTGTGAGTGTGTGTGTGTGTGTGAGTGTGTGTATGTGTGTGTGAGAGTGTGAATGAATGTGTGTGTGTGTGTGAATGTGTGTGTGAGTGTGTGAATGTGTGTGAGTGTGTGTGTGTGAGTGTGTGTGTGTGTATGTGTGTGTGTGAGTGTGTGTGTGAATGTGTGTGAGTGTGTGTGTGTGTGTGAGTGTGAGTATGTGTGTGTGTGAGTGTGTGTGTGTGAGTGTGTGTGAATGTGTGTGTGTGTGAATGTGTGTGTGTGTGTGTGAGTGTGTGTGAATGTGTGTGTGTGTGAGTGTGTGTGAGTGTGTGAGTGTGTGTGAGTGTGTGTGTGTGTGTGTGTGTGCGCGCACGCGTACCTATATATATAAAACCTAGGAGAAGTGGTCGGAAGGAAGGATGGACAGGATAGAGGGGCAAGGACAACACGCCAGCCTGACCCTGGTGGGTGGGTGCGGGCATAGGCCGTGGGCACCTCAGGCCGGGCACCCGCATCGGCAGGACAGAGGGCGTCCGGCCTTGGTGAACGGAGAGCGGAGGGGAGGGGAGAGGAGGGAAGAAGGGGAGGAGACAGGAGGGGAGGGGAGGGAGGGAGGGGAGGGGACGGGAGGGGAGGGGAGGGAGGGAGGGGAGGGGACGGGTGGGGAGGGGAGGGAGGGAGGGGAGGGGACCGGAGGGGAGGGGAGGGAGGGAGGGGAGGGGACGGGAGGGGAGGGGAGGGAGGGAGGGGAGGGGACGGGAGGGGAGGGGAGGGAGGGAAGGGAGGGGACGGGAGGGGAGGGGAGGGAGGGAGGGGAGGGGACCGGAGGGGAGGGGAGGGGAGGGGAGGCATGGAGGCGTGTGTGAGACCCGCGTGCGCAGCATGCCGGGGCATCCTCTGTCCGGTCCTCGCTCGCGCAGGCCCCGAGAACACATGTGCTGTTACAGCACCTCCTCTGTGACGGCTGAGGCGCCCCACGGTCACGGGTGCCACGCTCCGTCACGCCTGCCCGTGTGACCAACGCTGCTGTGAGCCGGGAGCAGGGGCGTGTGTCCGGATTGATCTGTCTCCTCCAGGCTGTCCGCGGTTTGGGTGTGTGATCGCTCCCGTTGCCTCTCAGGATTCTTTGTCATTTTGTAGCATCAGCTGTAACAACCCTTTTTTCTGGTTTTATTTATTTAGTCCTCTCTCACCCGCCCCCCTTTTATGTAAGTTTGGATGAAGGTTTGTCGGTCTTATCTATGGTTTCTTAGTCTCACTGGCCTTTCCTATCCCCTCTCTAGTTTCCATCTCACTGGTGTCTGCTCTGGCCTGGCCAGTTCCTTCCTCTGCGAACTCTGGGTCGCTGGTTCTGCTTTTCAAGTTCTTTGAGGTGTGAAGTTCCTTGAGGTGTGAAGCCGGGTTGTTTATTTGAGGCCTTTCTCTTTTCTGAATCTGTGTCAGTCACTTCCCTCTCAGAGCTGCGTCTGTGGCTGCGAAGACTCCAGGCTTCTGAGTGTGTGCGCTGCTGGGGGGAGTCCTGACACGTGGTCTCTCAGGCGCCTCTGCTCCTGATCTTAGCCAAGAGGCCAAGAGCAATCTCAGGTGCCTCTGATTGAATGTAGTTGGGCTCACTTGTTCCCTGTTGACTTTCTGTCTGATGAGGTGCCCATTGCTAAAAGCAGAATATTGGAATCTCCTATTACGGTGTTGCTGTTTATTTCTCCCTTCAGATATGTTGATCTTTGCTTTATATATTTAAGTGCTCCTATGTTGGGTGCATAAATATTAAAACTGTTACATCCTTTTGTTGAATTGACCCCTTTACACTATATAATAAAAGGGTAATATGCAAATCAACCAAACGGCAGAACTACTGGTCACTATGATGCACACTGACCACCAGGGGGCAGACACTAGATGCAGGAGCTCCCACAGGGGGAGTGTGGCTCAGCCAGAAGCCCCGAGCCAGGCTCACGGCTGGTGAGTGCAGCGGCGGTGGGGGGCGCCTCTTGCTCCTCCATGGCAGTCAGACATCCCCCAAGGGTCCCGGACTGTGAGAGGGTGCAGGTTGTGCTGAGGGATTGCCCCCACCCCAGTGCACGAATATCATGCCTCTCGTTATCCTATATAATAAAAGCCCAATATGCTAAATGTCCCATCATCCGGTTGTCCACTCAGCCAATCAAAGCGTAATATGCTAATGACATGCTAAGGCTGCTCAACTGCTCACTATGATGTGCACTGACCACCAGGGAGAAGACATGCCAACTGGTAGGTGAGCTTGCTGCTGGGGTCCAGCCAATGGGGACTGAGTAAGATGGGCCGGACATGCCCTGGAGCCCTCCAGTGGTCCCTCTCTGGCTGGCCAACCTCCCGTGTCCCTCCCCGACCCCAGTCGTGCACCAGTGGGGTCCCTCAGCCTGGCCTGTGCCCTCCTCTCGCAATCCGGGACCCCTTGGGGGATGTGAGAGAGCAGGTTTTGGCCTGATCCTGGAGGCCAGGTTGAGGGACCCCTCTGGGGCATGAATTCCTGCACTGGGCCTCTAGTCATATATAACTTGTTAACTGCTTTCTGGCTGGTTTGCATTCCTTTGTACCTTTCTTCCCCTCTTTCACTCTATCTTTTTTATTTGCTGATTGCATGGCTGGAATGCTTAGATTTCTTTCTCTCTATATTTTGTGTATCTACTACAGACTTTTGTTTTGTGGGTACCATGAAGCACCTTATACGTGTAACAGTCTATGTTGAGCTGATAACTTCAAACATACCAAATCTCCCCTGCCCCCACATTTTTATGTCACAATCTGCATCTTTTTACAATGGCTAACAAATTACTAGTAACAAATTACTGCAGAACAGTGACTTCATGCTTTGTCTTTCTTTTTTATTTTTGATTAATCTTCACTTGATATTTTTCCATTGTTTTTTTGTTGTTGTTGTTTTGTTTTTGGTTTTTGTTTTGTTTGTGTTTTTTTTTTTTTAGAGAAAGTAGAAGGAGAGAGAAAGGGGGGGAGAGGCAGGGGGAGAGAGAAAGATAAACATTGATGTGAGAGACATATCAATTGATTGCCTCCCATACATGCCTGACCAGGGCAATGGTAATGGGCACATCACATAACTCTAGTAGGAAGGTTAAAAGACAAAGCATTAAGCCCTGTCCGGCATGGTTCAGTGGTCAGAACATCAGCCTATGCACAGAAGGGTCACTGGTTCCGTCCTGGTCAAGGGCTCATACCTGGGCTGTAGGTTTGATCCCTGCAACCCAGGTGTGTGCTGTGACTGGGAATTGAACCGTGACCTCCTGGGGAGAGAGAGTTAGAAACATCAATGATGAGAGAGAACCATTGACTGAGGGGTCCTGGGTTTAACTCCAGCCAAGGGCACATGCCCGAGTTGTGAGCTCCATCCCCAGTAGGAGACGTGCAGGAGGCAGCCAATCAATGGTTCTCTCTCATCATTGACGTTTCTAACTCTCTCCCCACTTCCTCTCTGAAATCAATAAAAATTTATTTTTTAAAAATGAAAAAGAATTCTAGGCCTGGCTGATGTGGCTCAGTGGTTGAGAGTCAACCTATGAACCAGGAGGTCACGGTTCGATTCCCAGTCATGGTACACGCCTGGGTTGCAGGCTCCATCTCCAGTGGGGTGTGCAGGAGGCAGACGATCAATGATTCTCTCATCACTGATGTATCTCTCTCCCTCTCCCTTCCTCTCTGAAATCAATAAAAATGTGTTTAAAAAATTAACATGAAAAGGAATTATAGGAACTAAACGTGGGCACAGCACACGAACGCTGTGTCGGTCGGTGAGGCGCTCTCCTGGGCCAGAGGCACACGTACTCTCGGTTCCCCAATCGGTTCAGAGGGCGGTTATGTGCCCGGAACGGTGCTGGGCGGAGACCGAGGGGAGTTCCAGGACTTCTTACCCGCGAGATGGAGCGTTACCATCAAATACTTCTCCTGAGCCCTGGCTGGTCTGGCTCAGTGGATAGAGCGTTGGCCTGCAGACCGAAGGGCCCAGCTTTGATTCTGGTCAAGGACCTGTACCTCCTGTAGGAGCCCCAACCAGGGCCCAGCCAATCGATGTTTCTCTCACACATCGATCTTTCTCTCTCTTCCAAGCTCCCTAAAAATCACTGGGAACACAACCTCTGGTTCGGATTCACAACAAAACAGTCATAATTCACCTGACCCAGGTGAGTCCTGAGGATGCTTGGGGGCGGGGGGGGGGGTGTCCTTCCTATGGGGCCCCGCAGCTGCTGTCCAGCTGGCCGCTAGGTGGGGTTGTGGGAGCCCAGCGTGGCCTCCGGGGACACACAGGCCTCAGAACCTCCGTCCCCACAGGACCATCCTCAGCCGCGCCAAGTCGCCGAGTTTGGTAAACGGTTCTGCTACACCAACCGGTGACCAAGGGCCGCGATGGGTGAGTGACTAAAGGTCACGTGAGCCCAGTGGCTGACCTGGAAGTGAAACAGAGAGTGTGGGTGCTGATCCGTGCCGGGTGGCCGGCCCCCCCGACCACAGCCGCAGAGGCGAGGCGGCCCGGGGTCCTGGATTCCTGGTAGTCGCTGTGCCCGAGGTGGGTGACTTTAGGCGAAGGCACGGCTCCGGGGACAGAGCGGGTCACAGTGTGCAGCCACGAGGTGCAGCCCTGGTCCGGGCTGTTTCTCTGCCGAGGACGCTCCCCGCGACCCCCCCCCAGGTGTCCCCTCAAATGCTCAGCCTCCGGCCTCCTGACTTCCTCTGGCTCCCGGCCCCTGCCTGCCTGCCCGGCACCTGTGGAGTCGCCCCTCCTGTGCCAGCAGGAAGGACGGGGTCACACCAGCCGGGCCCAGCAGTGTGTGCCGAGGGGGCGAATGAATGAATGAATGAATGAACGAATGAACGAATGGAGCGGGATCGGCCTGAGCAGCAGCAAGTGAGGCTTCTGAAGGCCGTCTGCCGGCAGCAATCTGGCTGATCGGCCGGCCCATCGCTGCCGCAGAGATGGGGCCGCGAGATCTGGGGCAGCAGCTGTGTGATGTGTCATCTCAGAAAGGGAAGAGGTCTGAACTGAAAGATGAAAAGTAGGTGCCTCTGTGGGGGACACTGAGGCGGAGGGGGCGGGCGTTGCCGGGCTCGGACCCCTGCACGGCCACCGGGGGCTGGGCACCGGCGTCCGCTCACGGGAGCATCTCGGGGGCAGGACAGAGGCTGTTCCACTTTTTCAGGGAAAACGGGCCGCACGGCCTGAGCCGGGCTTCCTTTCCGAGTGGACACTGCCCCCTGGCTCCAGGTACGGCGTGCAGGCCGAGGCCGGAGGAATGGCCATCGGGCGAACGGGGGGCCACGGGAGATGTCTCTCCAGACAGGTCCTCGCTGAGGGGTTTTAAACGGCACCGGCATCGTCGGCTCCTGTGCGCCTGCCGCCCGTGGGGCCCAGGGACCAAGGTCCCAGCATCCCGGCCGGGCCTGGGGGGGCGCCTCGGCGCGCGGCAGGGGCTTCCGTCAGGAGGGCCACTGCGGGGCGGCGGCTCCCGAGGCGCCCAGGGCTCCCGTCTCAGCTCAGCCGGGCAGCACTGATCACCGGTAAGAAAGCCCCCAAATCACCCCCTCGTGACTCATGCTTGTTGCGGTTTTTCACGTACAACAATGCTCACCGACACCAGCACCCGACCTGAAATGCCTGGAAATTTCGGCCCGTGGTCGCCCCGTGTACATCACAGCGAACGCCGCCTCCGCCGCGGCCGGAGCACGCGGTTTCTTTGAAGCCTGATTACGAGGAGAACGTGTCAGCATCTGCTCTCCCGGCCGCTCCTGGTCCCCCAGAGCCTCGTGCGGCTGACCCTCCACCTGCTCCTTCGCTGCGCCGGGCTCGCCCGGGAGGACTCCTGTGCGGGCTGCTGGCCACCAGTCCTCAGGTTCTGTCTGTCCCAGAAGCTGGCTTTCTTGCCTTCGGTGTTGGAAGCCCTTCTTCCTGGTAACACGTCCGCGGGGCCCCTCACCCCGCCCCTGCGTGCTATGGGACAGGACGCTGAGGCACTGGGCTCACGTCTTCACGGAAGGTGTGCAAACCCTCTGGAGGCATCCGCTCCCTCCTGGCCTTACGTCTCCGTGGGTTTCTTTGATTTCTCAAATTATTCGGCTTGGTTTGTATTTACAGTGTTGGGTTCTCTGAGCTCATGGATTGGAGAAGGCTGTCTCGCATTGTCTGGGGAAGGATTAGCCAGCATCTGGTTTTTATGCCACAACAAGAGGAATGGGTAGTTTATATGTTCTGCTAGATGTGGAGGTTTTGGCCATTATTCCTTCTGCACACACTTCCCCGTCCTCCCTGGTTCCAGTGACCCGGTTGGGCCTGTGGGCGTCCCCAGTGCCCGCCCTGCCTTTCTGTCCTCACATCACAGCGCTCCGGCATCGCTAGCAGCTCTGCTCTGCTGCGGACTTGCTAATAGGTCTTTGACCAAGATCAGGGAACTAGGAGTCCATTTTTAAATTACAAAAACAGTCCCGCTCAGGGTCTCAGCATGGCTCACTTTTGGTGAAAAGAGCTGTTCTCAGTGAGTCAGGAAAAGGAGGCGGAAATTCCGCCTTTGGTGATGGCGATGGCCACCCTGCCCACCTCACTTCCTTTGTTATTGTCCTCTCGTGCCTGACTTCAGCTCTTCAAGTAGCTTGGTAAGGTTTGCATCTGACAATCCCTCTAACAAGAAACATTCCACTGGGTTCATTTATATTGGTCACCTTTGGGAACATAGCAAATAACGAGAAAACAGCTTAACAGAAGGGACTTTTGTAAAATATCTGGTACGAGGTAGACACCCAGGAGTATGAACAGCACGGGGGGGGGGGGGGGGGATGGGGAAATAAATGGTCCTTTCCCACAAAGCACAACATCACGGCACTGCTGCATCTGCTCACGCTCCCAGGGGAGCCAGCACACAGGAAGCCTGTGTGTCCCTTTTTCTGTTTCCTCACAGAGACCAACTCCTCCTCCGGTGTGGCTTTGAGCACAGAAATCTAGGCCACCTTCGAAGGCACGCCACCATAGGAAGCTGTGCAGAAGTCGCCTTGTTTCTCTCGAGGCTGGCTTTTCCACTGCGGTTTGGCCTCTGTGGTTTAGACTCATGTGTGTGCTGAGCAAGTTCTGTTATGTAACAGACACCCTGGCAGGTCCGTCTCACCGCACTGGTGAGGCCTGGGGATAGGATGACTCGGACAGAGTCCCTCCATCACTCCTCTGTACCTGAGACTAGAAAACTCTCACACTGAAAACATGCGCAACACAAATTAACTTCTGCTTCAAAATAAAATGAAATCATTTTAATGAGGATCCGGTTTCCATTCTTTAGTGACTGGGGATCTGCCATTAATTCGGGGCCATCGTCCTCCTCAGTGTCGATCACTGTCACCGTCTTGATCCCACGCACAGCAGCAGGAGCGCCCGCCCAGCCCAGGTGCCCCCCGTTCCAGCTGCTGCCCCTGTGTAAGCTCTGCCGCCCCTGCAGAGACCACAGAGACAGGAGGAGGCTGAGGCCGAGCCTGGGCGGGGCTGGGAGCAGGCTGCCCTGCCCCCGAGGGAGACGAGATGGCTGGTTTCTGTCTGAGCAAGAGGTCATGTCCTGGTGGGTAAGTCACTGAGATTTTGGAGTTGACTGCTAACAGCAAGAAAAAAAAGGAAGACTTGAAAACAGAAACAGATTTCAACAATAGATTTCAGCACCCCATTTTCAACAACAGAACTACTAAGAGTAAAACCAACATGGAAAGAGCACTAGAGCAGCACTGTTCATCACCTACCCCGAGACACCCCCAGAGCACACCACGGACGGCAGCAAACGCACATGCTTCCTGCTCTTCGTTTCTTTCATTTCAGAAAGGTGGGGCGGGGGGGGAGAGAGACATCAATGAGAACTACTGATCGGCTGCCTTCTGCACACCCCACACCGGGGATCAAGCCCACAATCCGGGCTTCCTGGAATCAAACCGTGACCTCCTGGTTCACAGGTCGATGCTCAACCGCTGAGCCGAGCCAGCTGGGCCAAACCACACATTCTTAAGTGCACACACAACACACTCCACGTGCAGACCCCAGCCCCGGTGCGAGACCCCGCACACCTGCCACCTGGGAGAGAATGTGGAGGAGTAGGAAGCTTCCTGCATGCTGAGGTGGAGGGGGTGGGTGGGGGTGGAGGGAGCGGCAGCTGGGGGTGCAGAGCAGCCAGTTCTTTAGGTGAATCGTCACGTGACTCAGAAAGTCCACCCCCATGGCGCCCCCAAAAGGACAGGAGACGAATGTCCACGGAAACTTGGGTGCGGGTGTTCTTAGCAGTGTCAGAACAACGAACTGTGGAGAAAACCCTCGTGTCCACTCCTTACGAACGAATGTCAAGGATGTACCAGGTGTACCGATTAATAATGCAGATCTTTAATGGAAGAAAACACCATAATTTCAAGAGAAATATCAAAAGTGCTTTATTCAAAGTAATGTCCATTGCTAGCTACACACTCCCCCATCTTTCAGGTCATTTGTGGGTACCGTCCCAGTAGAACTTTTCTTGTTTTGAGGCAGACCATTCAGAGACCCCATTTTTCACTCCTTCGCATGTTTTGAAGTGCTGCTCAGAAAGTGCGTGTGCCATCCATCGCAACAAGTTGTAATCTGAAGGAGCAAGGTCTGGTGAATACAGCGGGTGGGTTCATACTTCCCAGCAAGATCTTTTAACGTGTCTATAACTGGTTGTGTAGATGGTCGGTCACCATGAAGCAAAATTATTTTGCTGTCTTCTGGCACATTCTGGTCATTTCATGATCAAATGTGGTTCAAATTGATTATTTGTTGTCAGTAGCGATCAGTATTAACAGTTTCACCTGGTTTGAGAAGTTCGTAATTCACCACACCTTCCTGATCCTACCAAACGTAGAGCATTGTCTTCCGAAGCGATTTAGCCTTGCAGTCGATATTAATGGTTGACCTGGATCAAACCATGATTTTGTGCATTTGGGATTCTCAAAATAAATCCACTTTTCATTGCTAGTCACAGTTCGATGCAAAAAAGAAGCAACATTTTACTGATGACTTTTCGGTTTCCCATTTGTCTTTTGTTTAGTTGATGTGGCACCCATTTTCCTTCCTTTAAAATCTTTCCCATTGCTTGTAAATAGTCAGAAATTGTTTGTTGAATCTTTTTGCAAGTTGTTTTTGAGTTTGACACGCATCTTCATCCAATAATGCTTGTCATTGTTGGTCTTCAAACTTTTTTGGTTGACCTAGACATTGTCTTTCACGTTGAAATCATCACTTTTAAAGTGTTTAAACCTGTGTTCACAAGTATCTTGAGATGGAGCATGTTCACCATAAGCTTCCCTAAGTATTCAACACTTTTCTCCAAAATAATTAATTAAAACTTCCTGCAAATGCTTTTTTTTTGTATGAAATTTTGACATTTTTAAGTATAAAAATATCTATGATATTAACACATTCAGAAAATTTGACATATGAAGTTTTGAAGCTTGCTGTTAATACAACAAAATAGAATACATATCAAATCGCATATATATAACATGTGTAACTCCATCTTTTGAAAAAAATCCGCATTATTAACCAGTACACCTGACATATCCACACTGTGGGATACTATGTAGCAACAAAAAGAAATGGATCAGCCAGAGATGCTACAATACGGATTAACCCAGAACAATTAAGTGAAAGAAGCCAGTCATTAAAGGCAACGTTGTTACATCCTATAGAATAAAAGCCTAATATGCTAAGTGTCCAGTCATCCTTTCCACCAAAGCATCATATGCTAATGATGTGTTAAGGCTGCTCAAGTGCTTGCTATGATGTGCACTGACCAGCAGGGGGAAAACGCTCCGACCAGTAGGTTAGTTTGCTGCTGGGGTCCAGCCTGTTGGGACTGAGCTAAGATGGGGCCAGACACACCCTGGAGTCCTCCCCCGGTTCCTCCCCGGCCCCGAGGCTCCTCCAGTCGTGCACTGGTAGAATCCCTCAGCCTGGCCTGTGCCCCCTTGCAATCCAGGACCCCTCAGGGAATGTTGAAGAGCCAGTTTCGGCCTGATCCCACAGGCCAGGCCGAGGGACCCCACTGGTGCAGGAACCAGGCCTCCAGTGTTGTACAATTCCGTATAAGCAAAGTCCAATACAGGCTAGTCTGTAGGACAGGAAGCATTGTGTTGGGAAGAGGGGGTGAAGTGGAAAACGGGGATCGATGCGATGCTATGAAGTTCTTTTCTGGGATGAACATCAGTGGCAGTGACAGTGCCACAACTCTGGGAACAACCCCCAAACCACTGACCTGCACCCTTCACCCCTCCCCTGGACACCGGCCTGCAGTGCCCTGCTCCCGGGAAGAGAGTTACGTGCATTCTGGGAGCTGGATTCACATTCGGTGTAAGCAGCCGGTGCACCCTGCTCTCACTGCGTGGTTCTCACGTCGCCCGTGGGTGCCAGGGAGCAGGGGTGGGTCCTGGCTCAGCACGGGCAGAGGGACCTGAGAGGAAGCAGATCTGAGGCGGTGATGCTGGTGGGGCTCGGCCGCAGGGGCTTTGGGGAAGTGATTCACGAATGAGGCCTCTGAGGAGGAACAGAAACTCACGGAAACTGGTCCAGTCTCTCTTCCCCTTCCTCCCCATCCAAGCGCAGCCAGGCCCGCATTCCCTGTGGTGGAAACGCTGCCTTTCCTCGTGTGCGGCGCCCCGCACAGGCCGGCCACCCTCAGGCCTGCGGTCAGGGCGCGGGACCCTCCTTCCAGCCGCACCAGCCGGCCCCGCAGGGAGGTCCCACAGGTCCCTCGTGGCTCCGCCCACTCTCCCTGCAGGATGGCTACCTGGGCCACTCCCTGGGCGTGGGCGTGGGCGTGGCTCTCTGCTCGGGACCCCACTGGCCCGGGCACCAGGCCGTCTCAGTCACCGTGCTGCTGGACGACCCCCTTCCAGGTCCAGAGGCCTCCCTGGCGCCAGGCCGCGCTCCTGCTTCTGGGAGCTGGGAGGACTCAGCCAGCCTCCCTCGTCTCCGTTTCCCCAGAACGGAGGGGGCCCCTCTTTGCTCGCCCTCCCCATCCCACTCTGCGTGTCCTGTGCCAGCAGCCACCAGCAACGGCCGACAACTGGGCACTTCCTTTGAGAACAATGGCCGGAGGGAGGAGGGCAGCTGGGCCCTCACTGAACCTCGAGCCGGTCCTCGGGGTCAGGGTGAGGGCAGCCGCCCAGCCTGCCGGGCAGACTGTGGGAATGCAATTCTACCACCACGGGGTCCAGAACTGCCCGGTCAGACAGGGCGAGGGAGGGCCACAGGGCCGTGACAGCGGCAGGCTGGGAGGGAAACCCCCAGGCCGGAGCCTCTGAGAACAAGATGGAAAGGAGCCAGATGGTCACGGTTCTGGGAGCACAGTTCTGGGGGACAGGCGTGCCCAACAGGAGGGGCCCAGGCGCCATGGAGACTGGCGGCCACAGCTAACGCTGGTCACTGCCACACACACACAGTAGGGAAGGTGCAAGCTTTTTATTCACTCCTATTGCCGCCTATAAGACGAGAGCGAGCATTTGGAAACTCCACTGTAAAATACAGGTTTTACTATGAAAACGTATTTCACGGGCTATTTCAATATGCATTTCACACACACACACACACACACACACACACACGCAAACCGTCCCATCGAAGCACACACACGGAACGACACTTCACGGCGGAATATTTACAGTTGAGGCTGATGAGAAACAAGTTCTGTGTTTGGCATTATCTCCCATCCCCCACACAGGACCGGAGGCCAGACTCTGGCCACAGGGAAGGACACTCGGGGAAACTGTCCCACGGCAGACCGTCCATCCACCGAGGTCCAGCTCCCACCACGCACGGCGCCCACAGGGCACAGGCTGCCGCTTCCCGAGGGCGGACAGAGCGAAGCTGCACAGCGAGGGCAGACAGGGGACACCAGTGGGGGCACCAGGACATCAGCGGCAGCCACGTCTTCATGCAGCGCCGACCGCACACATGTGGACAGCCGGCCCGTGTGCTGTCCTCTCCTGCTGGCGTTTATGGCTCAGTTTCACTTGATTATAGATCCAAACTCCAATGTTCCACAGCCTGACCCCACACCACCACTGCCCTTTCCGCGGCAGCCGGCGGGCATTTCTGAGCGTGAGGCGGAGAAATGACCGCGAGCACACACTGACCATCAGGTCCGCGCCCCGAAGGAGGTCAGCCAATTCATTCCTCCGCTCACTAGGAAAGGGGACTTCCGTAAAAGCCATAATTTAATGGAAATAGAAAAGTACAAAACTGACCACGCAGTCACAGCTTCACTTGTAATTGTAGCACAGGCACGCGTCACCCACTGGGCAATAGTACCGTGGGCACAGTGACCCCTGTAAACACGGCGCCCGTCCGGGGAAGGGGGGAGGGCGTGGCTCACTCTGAGGAGGAACTGGCTGCAGCAGGAAGCTGCCCCTGGACACGTCTGAGGCCGTCTGCTCCCCCACTGGGCCCCACGCCACGCGCAGGTCCGGGTGGAGCACGGTTGCCGGCCTCAGGTGCGCCTCGGAACTGAACGTTTCAGGACGGGGTCAGGTGATACCTGAGCTGTCAGAGGGCCTGCAGGACTGCTTCTCGTGTGGACACGGCAGTGACGCGCCGCTGCCAGGACACCGCACCAATGACCCCCGCACCCCCTGCCCCTCTAGGGGCAGAGCTGGCAGCACCCAGAGCACGGTCACTTCCCCCCGACAGACGGCAGCGCCTCCCCCTGGGCCCCGGCAGCCCTTCCTTCGGCCCGCCTGCCCCGCCCACGTGTGCCTGCGAGCTGGGGACCTGCAGCTTCACTGGCCCCCTTCTCTTCGCTCTCAGTCCTGCTGGCTCACGTGCCTCCTCGTCAGGCATCTGAGCGGAATTGCTTTGAGGAAAACGGGCAGGTGACCAGGTTAAGACGGAAATCTCCCACGCATGGGCTCCGTGGAAGGTTCTGTTTAGTTAATGAAAAGTCAATCTTTAAAAATATCTGCAGTCGTTCTGAACACAAGGCACCAGCAGAGCAGACTCCGGCCGCACTGCCCGGGAGAACGGACGTGGGGGGCTCGTCTGTCCTGGGCGGTGGCGACCTCCGTCCTCAGGTGAAGGCCACGTCTTCCAGGTAGTCGGCCACGTCGCTGAGCTGCGACACGGTCAGGTCCTGCGTCAGGTCCTCGAGCTGTGGGTCGGACAGGACAGAGGAGGTCAGCATGCAGCGGTCTCCGATCTCCTGAAACCCGGCGCCGCCGTGAGGGTCATCGCGGCCCCGCTGCTGCCCGCATGCCCCTCGCCTCCTCCGGCGGAAACGTGTGCACAGGCCGCGCGGACGGGGAGCACGGAGCCGCGGAGGGCGGGCAGGACGAGCGCGAGCCCAGGTTTGCTGCGGACGTGTTGTCTTCACTGCAAACACTGCCTCCCTCCCGCCAAGGCCTCCCGCTGCAATCCTCCTCGAAGGTCACGGTGCTCAGAGCAAAGGTCACGCGCTCAGGGAGCATGCTCGGGGGGAAGGCAGGCTCTCTTGGCACCAACATGCGATCCCGAGCCGCCAGCTCACACATCTAAGCGCATCCTCTCTCTGCCTAATCGCAAGGCCCAAATGCGGAACCCCAATACAGACCCAGGTCTACCCTGGCTCCATTTCTGCTGCGCTGTCTCCCCCGGGTGTGTAGCCCTGCCCTGCTGTGCAGAGCCCCGTGGACACAGCTCAGTCCTCACTCGAGCTCTTTCAGACTGAGCCAGGTCCATCGGCCATCCATTTCCCGCTGTCTCCGTCGTCAGAGCAGCTCCTAAAGCCGCATGAACCGAGGCAGCCCCGGCCCCGCCCCACACGCTGCCAACCTTGTCGCTCGTGTTGGCGTCGTCCAGCTCCGCAGACAGGTCCTCCTCGATCTCCTCGCCGATGCTCAGCTCGCTTCTCTCCGAGCGATGGCTGGTGCTAATTCAGGGGAGAGGGAACAAGAGTGACGCCAAGCCTCTAACCTAAATAGTGTCACATCACCTCAGCTCCGTGCCTGATCTCCCTGACCCTGGAGACCCTTGCGAGACCGCAGGGCCAGTCAACTGGACGGAGAAGAAAAGCAAGGGCCACGCTGCCTCTCACAAAGGAACCCACCAACTAGCCAGCTCCCGGGTATAGACACCCCCAGGCAGGGGCTCTGCCGAGCACCCCGCCTCAGCCTCTAACTTCAACTTCCTCGTCATCTCCAACACAAGCCCCACTTCCGGACCAGTGACTGCCCAACTCCCGTGACCCCACCCACACCCACCTGAGTCAGAAAGATCGTGTAGGCCACGTGTTTCAGGGAGGTGTGGGCAGTTCCCACGAGGCCAGGAGGGGGGAGGGGGAGGGGGGAGGGGAGAGAGGGAGGGGGAAGGGAAGGGGGAGTGGAGATGAGGAGGAGGGGAGAGGAAGGCCCTCTTTCTAGGGAGGCCTGGTGCGGAGACTCAGTTCTTCAGCTACTTCCACTCATTCTCCCGAGTTTCCTGAACACCCACATCCGGATGTGGAATCCACCCAGGCTTCCAGGCCGGTGCCGCTCTGGATCACCCCGCACCCCGTCACTCTGAACAGGGCCACGCCCACTAAAATAAGCCCAGGGATCCTGTCGCTCTCCTGCGTCCAGAAACGGCGGGACAGTGTGCCTGTGTCCGCCTGCTCCTCACCTATTGAAGTCATCCGCGTAGTCGTCATCTTCTCCAGCCCCTGGAAGGTTGGGGAGACACGTGTTATCCTCTATAATGAAGCCTGATTAGACCGCTATGTTGTGCTCTAACCACCAGGGGGCAGATGCTCCGACCGGGGTTAGCTTGCTGCTGGGGTCTAGCTGATTGGGACTGGGCAAGACGGGCCGGACACACCCTGAAGCCCTCCCTCGGTCCCTCCCCGGCCCCGATTATACACTGGTGGGGTCCCTCGGCTTGGCCTGTGCCCTCTCGAAATCAGGGGCCCTTGGGGGGTATCAGAGAGCCACAGGCCAGGCCGAGGGGCCACGCTGGTACATGAACCCATGCGCCGGGCTGCTAATATTTATATAAACACACTTCACAACTTACCTATAGTAAACACACACATTTCCTTCCAAAAACACACATTACTGACTAATACTGCCTCATTACAGAAGAAGTCCCGAAGACCAGAAATAACACTGTTACCATACATAAGACACTAGTACCAGCAAATAACTAAGTCACCGGATAAACAGTGCAGTTACTCCCATCGTGAAATAACCACCTCCAAACTGGTTATCAAGTTACCTAATCCAAGGGATCCGATTTTATCATTCACCACCTTCAGATCTTTCAAAGCTGGGTTTCCCCTTTTACCTGTGAACAGGAAAACACATTTGCATTAAATCAAGATTTAGAATACAACCATTTATTAACGTGTCAATTACTTCTCCCCCAGAATAAGGGCTTCTTTATGACAGAAGCTTCCTCAGCCAGGTGACAGTGTGACTGCTGACTGCCGAGTGCAATTCCCTCACACGGAGCTCACCCACTTTTCAGAAAACTCACTCGGAAGAGGCCCAGCTATACTCTAACACTGTGCTGATTAAACCCTCTGCCCCCTGTGACGGACTGCTCAAGCTCCTCCCCACAGGCCCGTGTCTGAGCACTGGGCCTGCGCCGTGCGGGATGGGGAACTGGGCAGGGCGGGCAGGCGGAATGTGTGGGCAGCCCGGCATTCCTTGCAGCTGCAGTCCCTGTCCCTGCTGCACAGGACACACCAGGTCCAAATCCCTCTCACACCCTGAGGTGATCACTGTGGCACCACACAATCTATAAGACACATGTTTGAAAAAATGAATTTAATTAAATCCTACACAACTCAATCGGAATGTCCAAGAGAGATGGTTTAAAATTATACCTCTACTAGAAGCCCGGTGCACAAATTTACGCACAGTGGAGTCCCTCGGCCTGGCCTACAGGATAGGGTCAAAACCAGCTCTCCGACATCCCCCAATGAGTCCCAGATTGCGAGAGGGTGCAGGCCAGGCCAAGGGACCTTACCGGTGCACAGGACCAGGGAAGGACATGGGAGGTTGACCAGCTGGAGAGGGACTGTGGGTGGGTTCCAGGACATGTCCTGGTCATCTCACTCAGTCCTCATTGGCTGGACCCCAGTAGCAAGCTAACCTACCGGTCAGAGTGTCTGCCCCTGGTAGTCAGTGCACATCAAAGTGACCTTATCATATCATTAGTATATTACTCTTTGATTGGTTGAATGGACGACTAGAGACTTAGCATATTAGGCTTTTTTTTTATATATATGTATATCAGCATGATAGACAGCTAAAATGTCAACTAATAGTGTTTTGGTGGCATAGGAAAAGCAGAATAAAGCCATATCTTAAAAATTTAACAAACAGAACATCATATTAACAGAATCTATTTCTGAATGGTAATGTTATGGGCTGTTTTTATGATCTTACATATGTTCTTCTGAAAAAATAAGCAATGACCAAATGCTCCATAATGAGCTAGAGAGAAATACAGAATCCAGTGCCACCTCTGCAGCCAGCACTCACCTTCCGAGTCTTTCAAGGAGGGGGCGCCCGGCAGGGAGCCGAGACCACTCTTCAGGGACGGGGCGTCGGCGAGCGAGGTGAGGCCCCCTCCTGGCTTCCCAGGGTCACTTCTCCTAACAGGAGACAAGCACAGTCAATGCGCTCCGGCCTCTGCCGGCCAGAGCAGCACAAGCAGGTCTCACAGGACACCAAGAACACACAGTGCACCGCACCGGAGGGTGAGGAGGCCCAACTCCGCGCGACCTCCCATTGCTCCTCCTCGCCACGGTCTGTGCTCCTCTCAGAAGCTCTCCTCCTCACATCCACCGCCCAGCGAAGACCAAGGCCTGGGCACTCAGTGTAGCTCAGCAGAAACCTGGGCCCACATCACTGACTTCTCTCTGGAAACTGTTCTCGCCCTGGCCGGTTTGGCTCAGCGGACAGAGTGGACGAAAGGGCCGTAGCTTTGATTCCAGTCAAGGGCACATCAGAAGCTTTGGTCAGGGCACGTGCAGAGGCAACCAATCGATGTGTCTCTCTCACATCGCTGTCTCTCTTTCTTTTCTTCCTTCCTCCTACTCTCTCTAAAAACCAATGGGAAAATATCCTCAGGTGAGGATTAACAAACAAAAAACCCAGGACTGTTCTCATCCACATACTAGTACATGCACGCTGTTAATTTTTCTGCTCTAATGGTTCTAACCCCACCTCCCACCCCCCGCCCTCCAGCCCCGCCCATTCCTCTGCACCCTCCTATGAAACTCATCAAAAAAATTTCACCACACACAGCTCTCTCCTCTGTCCTTCCTGAGCCCACTCGGACCCATCAGCATGCCCCCCAGTGCCACCATCTGACTAACCCAGTGGTAGGCAAACTCATTAGTCAACAGAGCCGCAGTTTGCCGACCACTGACCTGGCTTCCTCACTCTGGACGCATGATCGCATTGAAGGCTTTGATCACACAAATCAGACTCACGTGTCTAGTAAGGATGGAACCTTTAGCAGCTCACTGTTTCTTAACTGTAAATAACAGGTTGAGAAATTACCTTTTTAAGCCTCTATTCTGATAACCCCAAAGAGCCAACTCACCAACCGTAGGTCTTTTCGGGCTTGGGAATGGGATCGTCAAAGAAAGAATCTCCGTCCAGGTCATCTTCGTGCGGACAAAGGCCAGCTTTGTCTGTGACATCCAGACTCTTGTTGCTTAAGAAAGGCCCCAGTTTTGCTTCCTGGGCCAGTGAGTGGAGGCTGCCTTTGCTCTTTGGTTCTGATGAGGAGATGCTTGTGTCGCTCTGACTAGCACTGCTGCCGGCTTTCTAGAACAGACGGGGGAGAGGCAGGTCCCTGGTGAAGTAAGACTGTGATAAGGTGTTTAAATCATACAGGGTCCTGGACAGCTGCACCCCCTGGCATGAGTGCAGGGCCAGGAGGGGCGGTGGGAGGGGCTTGCAGTGACCCCCGGCCCTCAGCTGGCTCAGGCCCCGGGCCCGCCAGGGGAATGCCAGAGAAACGGGTGGGCACCACTCCTCACACTCCCTGAAGGAACCCTTGCTATGCCCACTCCATTTACTCATGACTTCCCACTTCCTCTCCGCATCTCTCCCTGCTCCGCCAGTTACCGTAAGTCAGCGTGCCCAACATGGAGGCAAAGGAAGGTTAGTTCACACACACGAACCAAGAATTACAGCAAAGCGAGCACAGCCTTTCCGCCCGGAGCCCAGCACACCGCACCCCAACAAGGAGCCACCACTGTGTGCGGTCTACAGCGGAGCTCTGCGCCAGGGCAGCCCTGGCCTCCACTCAGACCTCAGAGGGCGCCCCACCGCACTCCATGTCCATGGCACGTCCGCCAGCCCCCGAGCGTCTACACCGGCCGGCCCCCAAGCGTCTACATGAGCCGGTACCCGAGCGTCTACAGGGTCCGGTCCCCGAGCGTCTACACGGACCGGTTCCCTGAGCATCTACACGGGCCGGCGCCCGAGCGTCACGGATCAGCCCCTAAGCATCTATACCACATGTGTCAAACACAAGGCCCGCGGGCCAAATCCAGCCCGCCAGGCCTTGCAATGTGGCCCGCACCGCGCTGTCATCACTGCACTCTGCTGTCAGTTTATGACATTGTCAGTTTATGACTGTTCAGTAAACCATTCGGCCCGCGATTTAGGCTGGATTTTAGATTTTGGCCCCTTCTCTGATTGAGTTCGACACCGCTAATCTACACAGACCACCCCCGAGCATCTACACTGGCCGGCCCGAGCATTTACCAACGTTCAAGGCCCTCGAGCGCTCTCCCTCCTGTCCCAGCCTGCATCCAACAACACGTGTTCCCTTGTTTCCAGTTGGCCCTGACCCTCAAAACCTAACTGGATTCTGTCCTTCACTGGTTTCTTTGCCCTTAAACATGCCTGTGTTAACAATATAGTAACCAAAACCTTGATTCCTAAAATGTCTATGAACTAGAAAAAAAGCTTTTCCAAACTAAAGGCTTAATCTGAACCGCTCATAACAGACACATTAAAGCCAAAGGAAGTTTTCCAAGTTTACAAAATTCATACAAATTCTCTTCCTGCCCATGCCTTACCCCCCCCCTCCAGCTTCCCTCCCCAAACCCACCAAAGGCAGTTTATGACCCGAGACTTACTAATAAATTAACTTACTACAGCTGTCTCTCTCTCTCTCTCTCTCTCTCTCTCTCTCTCACACACACACACACACACACACACACACCCCTAAAAGTTTAATTCATGCACACAGAGAGTAAACACTGTGTTATTCTAGAATCACAGAAACCCAAACCCTTCCTGGAAGCTCAGTGGTTCTGGAGAAGACCTATTTCCTTGCTCCCTCACAAGCCGGCCCGCCTGCAGGTGCACGGAGCCAGCGCTCCGGCTTTAAAACCAGACTGGACGGCCCGCACAGCTGCTCCACGCTCAGCTCTAAGAAGCCGGCTGCTCTGGGTCAGAGGACAGCAGTGCCAGAAGTCAAATCTCGGGTCTGAAGCAGACAGCAGTGGACACTGGTCAGGCGGAGTGCTAGGCACACTGCCCACTATGAGTGCTCCTGCATTTAGGATGTGTGTGTGTGTGCGTGTGTATGTGTGAGAGAGTGTGTAAGTGTATGAAGGGAACAATAACGCTTGTTTTATCTAGAAAACCAACGTGTCTGTAATAGACACAGAAACAGCCAAAACCAGTTTGGCTCAGTGGATAGAGCGTCAGCATGCAGACTGAAGGGTCCCAGGTTCGATTCCGGTTAAGGGCATGTACCTTGTTGGGGGCACATCCCCAGTAGGGGATGTGCAAGAGGCAGCTGACTGATGACTCTCTCTCATCGATGTTCTTAACTCTCTCTCTCCCTTCCTCTCTGTAAAAAAATCAATAAAATATATTTTTTAAAGAAATAAGACACAGAAACATCCCCCCATCCCAAACACACACACACACACACACCACTGTCCTAAATCAACGTGATGCTGGGCCTATTCCAGAATTTTGAAAAAGGAGCAACGATTTAAAAAATGGTCCTTTGTAAAAGAACTTGAAGCAAAAAATACCTCAATACGCAAGTTTAAAAACACTTGAAAAGTGATTATAAAAAGGCTGATCCTCTATATTACATTATTGTGAAGATAAAAAGCACTTTATTCCAAGTATTAAAAACAAAACCATCTACTATTTGGTTTTCCAGGTGAGCGGAGCTGCCAAGGGCTGTTGTAACTACCCACAAGCCTTTCAGACGACAGGACGGTTTCCAGTGACCAGGTGACACTCGGGGGTCAGTGTCAGCACAGTGTACAATGTCACCTCCTTAAAGAAATGCCCTCCCACTTACCACCTACCACCTCGGCTTCCACCTCGGCTTCCACCTCTTCTGCCCACCCTTTACTGGCCCACAATCGCAAACCCAGAAATACTTTTATCTGACCCAAGTTCAATTAGGTCAAAACCTTGGGTTTTGCTTTGCCTTCTGACAGGCTCACACTAGCAAGTACAAATCAGTTTTATACACACGTGAATGACTTTAAAAGTTCATCTGCAAAATGAGCTCGGCCTTCTGCTCACAACAGAAGCCACAAGGCACCCGCAGGCCTTGCTGGGCGCCGGGGTGCTTCATGGACAAGCAGGGCAAGGCTCAGGGCTTTGCCCATGGGAAGTGCTGTCCTGCTGCGTGTGAACGGCGCCCCCTGGTGTCCAGCTGTGTAGCCACAATGACACACACATGCAGCTCCGGATGGGTTATTCAGACGTTGGGAGGGGGGTTAAGAGCACAAGGCAGAGCGGAAAGCAGAGGGATGACGGGCTGAGAATCATCTCTGTGGCTGGAAACGGTGCTGGCACCACAGACTTCTAAAGCAATGCCCCAACAAGGCCAGGGCGCAGAGGAAACCAGGTTCACAGCGACTGGGGCAGCACCTGCGGCTCCGGCGACAGGACACGGGCCGCACAGGCTCTTCAGACCCCCTCGGCCCGGAGCGCCCGAGGCCCTGCCCGAGCAGGAGTCCGGGCCCCACGCTGCTCGGTGACCCTCCCTCCGGACCACTTCTTCCAAATGTTCTGACCTCTTTATACCCACGACACCAACAGGATCACACAAGTGTGGTGTCATGAAACACGCTCTTACGTCCGAGGAGCTGACTAAAGGCGGCTATGAAGCATGCTGGCTTGTGTTTCTGACGACCGTTCTGAAGGTGTGTCACCTCTCCAATGCCACTGTAAACGCCTTCCTAGTGAGTGAGGACCATGCTCACTGTCTCGCTCAGAGCACTGACACAGGAGTTTCTCTATGCAAATGTGCAGACATATTGCTGATAACATTTTTTTTTTCTTTTTTTTCAGCTGTGACTCCAGACAGGATCCAGAGAGGAGTTTTGCCATCTCTTCTCTGGGTTTTATGGAGACTTGCTTCATGTACCCTTCTGTGTTAGCCTCTTAAGGCACTCAGTCAACCTTAAAAGGGCACAGGAAAGGGCGTGCTGATAACATTTTAAAGCATCTCATGTGGTAAGGCATGAAAACAGTGTGAACGAAGGACAGGAATTCGCCGCTGAGCCAGCGGGGTGAAGGCAGCCAGCACAGCGAGCCCTCAGGCTCTCTCCTGAAACCAAGCTCACCTGCACTGAGCCCCACAGACCGGCACGGCAGAGAAGGACACCTCACTGTAAGAACCGGCTGGCTGCCCCTGCTTCTCAGACCTCTAACATTTAAAACGTAAAAGTGGCCAGGGTAGGCTTGGTCCCTTTTTGTGATCTTAGGGGAGGACGCAGGGCGGGCAGCAGGCACAGCGCGCTGTGGCTCCGCCCTCCCCTGGGGTTTTAAGGCTGAGCCCTGTGCACGGGGTCACACTGTGCACGGGTCCCACTGTGCACGGGGTCACAGCTGTGCACACCAAACACCATGAGGGAACTAAGTTTCGCCTTTAATTTGCCGGTAGGAATGTACCAAAAGCCGTGCAGTGAGAACTGGCCTCAGATAAAAATCACGTAAAGAATATGGACATGACCATCCATTCAAAAATTAAGTATTTTCAACTTTTTTTGTTGTCAAAAAACCACAAAAAAATCCTTAAAACTGACAGCACAGTTTAAAAACGTGTGACTTGCACCTGGATAAAACTGAAAGTCAAACTACTTCTCGTTTATGCCACCGAGACTACCATGCCTGACAGAGAAAAGAGGGTGACATTCCAAAGAAGCGACCGCGCAATGGGCTGCAGGCCCGAGGCCGCTGTCCCCTGCCCTCATGCATGTTACCTTGGCACCAGACTTCTGCCCGCTTGTCTTCTTCTTACCTTGTCCTTTATACCTTGGTATCTGAGCATGAGAATAAAACCATGTTTTACCACAAAGTATAATCTTTCAAAATAAACTAATTCATAAACTAAAAGGGATTCCTATTAGAAAATTTCCTTAAAATGGAGATATTAATATGTTCCTTTAGGAAACCCACTTCTTTGGTCTTTTTACCTCTCTTACTCAAGGGGCTCAACTCATTTTTTAATCACCCCACCCAACAGTTATTGGTCAAGCCTGACCTCCCATAGACAGGCCCGCCTCCGCGTGGGCAGGCCTGCCTCCGCGTGAATAGGCCCACCCTCCCCATAGACAGGCCCACCCTCCCCGTGGACAGACACGCCTCCCCGTGGACAGACACGCCCTCCGCATAGACAGGCCCACCCTCCCCGTGGACAGACACGCCTCCACGTGGACAGACACTCCCTCCCCATGGACAGACACGCCCTCCTCGTGGACAGGCCCTCTCTCGTGCTCACCGAGCCGCGCTGAGAAGCTTTGTGCTCCTGAGCAGCTTCCTTTCAGGCTGGGGCCCCACCCCCTGCTCAGGAGCACAAAGCAGGTCCCCAGGGCTGGCGGGACCCTGCACTGGGCCACCCGTCCCTGAGTCCCTGGGGCTCGGCTCTGAGCAGGAGGACAGTAGGCAGAGGCCCTTCTAGAGCCCCTGATGGCTCAGGCACTGAAAGGGTGAGCCAAGTATTGGCACCCAAACCCGGGCGGTGAGGACCACGGGCGGTATCTGAGCCAGGCCCGCAAAGAGCTGCAGCGTTCCCTGTGGGGTGCCTGAGGCTCCATGGAAAACAGGCAGAAGGTGGAGGAGTGAGGGCCCTGCAGGTCTGTTCTCTAACAGCCTCAGAACCCTCACTCCTCCGGGACCATGGAGAGCAGCGATTTTCCATCTTTTCCCTCTCCGGCCCACACAGACCAAACACCTGCAGCACACCGAAGACATTTCGCCAATCTGACCCAAAAAACTGCCGTCATTCGGACTCGGCCACACTGGGCGGCCATGTTGTGCCAGCTGTTGTCGTTTACATGTGACTGTCTGCGGGGAAGAGGCGGTGCCTGACACTGCATGCAGGAAACATGCTTATGCTCACGGGTAAAAATCACTGGTTTAGAGCAACACTTCCTAAATGACTTAACATGTCAGATTCTCACCATAATTCTTTTTTTTATATATATATATATTTTATTGATTTTTTTTTACAGAGAGGAAGAGACAGGGATAGAGAGCTAGAAACATCGATGAGAGAGAATCATCGATCAGCTGCCTCCTGCACACCCCCAACCGGGGATGTGCCCGCAACCAAGGTACATGCCCTTGACCGGAATCGAACCCGGGACCCTTCAGTCCGCAGGCGACACTCTATTCACTGAGCCAAACCGGTTTCGGCAGATTCTCACCATAATTCTTAACTCCTAAAATAATGTCTATAAAGAGAGTAAAAATAGGCAAAACAGACATTAGTATCTTATTTTGAAGACATACCTTATGGGGAAGGTTAGTCTTGCTAATTTGCTTTAAGAATGACTGACAAAGGGAACTTCCGAATAGCACAAGGCGCCGGTACTAGTAAGCATGTGGGGATGTGTGTCATGGTATTTTCACAGAAAGCAGAGCTGTGACAAAGGCTTTCTCTCTGGCAGCTGCTCCAAGGGACTCCGTAAACCTGCCCTGAGCATCGAGGGAAAGCCGTAAAGGCCCGCCCACAGAGCGGCCGCTAACAGCACCCCACACAATGGACAACACCCAGGACCGACCACACTGACAGCAGGAGTCCCCCCCAGGGCCCTGTCTAGGCCCCGACAAGCCCTAGGCCCCCCACCAGCAGCCTGTCACCCCCTCCCCCAGCCCCCGTCAGACACAGCAGTCCTACCAGTCCAGCTGCCCCAGGAACACTCTGGACTGCTCCGGTAGGGCACGGGCCCCACACACTTGCTCCTGACTCGCTCTGCCAGCAGCACAAACACCCTGGACGTGAACCCAGTGTCCACCAGTTCACTCTCTGTGATACCAAACCCCTGAATCAGGCCCTAACTTCAACCACTCAGAAACCTCACACCAATATGGCCCAAGCTCACAGTCCTCATGAATCCTCAAAACGCCTCATTACTATAGACACCCGTCAGGCTGACTGCCACCCAGCTACACTGTTCACACCGCGTTCTACAGTCCCAGCCTAACCTGCTCCAGTTAGGAATGTATAAATGAGAAGTAATGTTCAAAGTACCAAATGAGTCCAATATTCTACAATTCTGTTTAATAGCATATTCCTTTCTATGACACAAAATTCAAGAAACTACCAATTAAAGGAAAGTAATTAATGCTTAAAACCTACACTTCACCCAAAGGAAGCAGCAGTGGCAGAACTGAGCAGGAGTGTGACGCATGGGACTGGGCGTGGGACTGGGCGTGGGACCGGGAGGAACCCGAGCTGGGCTGCCGGCCGCTGGTCCCTGAGCCGCGGACTCACCTTACTGGGGCCCGTGTGCGTGCTCAGCTTTCCTTCTGGCGACGGCGGTGGAGAATGCGCATCCGACAGGTCCAGCGCGCCCTAGAACATTCCGTTTAAAATTAGCACATTTACACATACACACACTAGTTACACCTCCTAGAGCAGGGGTCCTCAAACTTTTTAAAGTGGGGGCCAGATCACGGTCCCTCAGAGAGCTGGAGGGCCGGACTATATGAACTACTAATTCCTACTGTAACACCTCGGCTGCGCTCACTGCCCAAAAAACCTGGCGGGCCGGATCAGACTCCTCTGCGGGCCGCATGTGGCCCGCGGGCCGTAGTTTGAAGACCCCTGTCCTAGAGCTTCAGCATTTAAAATGACTCCACAGGTTGGTATGTTGACTTCCTCCTAATTAATGTCAATATCCTCATTAGATTTCCCCAATTTTAATTTTAAAAAGCGAAACGCATTCAGAGTCTGATTACTGCCGAGCAGCCCCTCAATCAGCCTGTGCTCTGTGAGGCCCCGCCCTGCCGAACCCGGTCCTGCCCGTCCCTACAGACACCTGCTCTGCCGCGGACTGGCTGCTTCTTCGTCTCGAGGAACCTCTCACACCGCTGCTCCCTGGCGGGCACCCCTCTCTTCCAGGGCAGCCCTCCCTCCCTCCCACCTCCCGGGGCTCTGGCCCGCCCGGCCTCCCCACGCCTTCTAAACCAGCGGGCACACAGCAGACACCTCGGGAGCAGCCGGCCGCCCCTGGCTGAAGCAGGAGTCAGGGACAAAACCAGCACCAGCAGAGGAGGCAGCAGAAGGACCAGAACCAGGACTCTGTCCCGTGTCGCCTTCACTTGGTGAGGAGAATAGAGTCACCTTCCACCCAGGCCTCCAGCTTCTAGTGGGCTGACGGGGGAGGAGTGGGGATCAGGGGAAAGGACTGACGGGACTCAGGGAGCCGTCCCAACAGCAATGGCCGCAGAATCAGAGACGGGAACGGGAACGACGGCCAGCAGTGGTGCAGCCGCCAATGCCCAGCACTGTTCCCCGAGCTTCACACACAGAGGCCTTCAGTCCGCACCACACCACACCCGCTGCCTTCCACCTCCACTTCCCGGGAGGAGCCTCAGGCGTGTAGCTGAGGAGGGCCACACACAGGGCATGGCTGAGCTGGGTGTGAAGCTAAGCAGTCTGGCTCCAGCGTCTGGGCTATTCCCAGTGGCTACAGAAGGGACAGCAGACCTGCGAGAAAAGGTGGGCAACCAGTATGCATGCAGGAGGTGCACCGGGGAGGGGAGGGGAAAGGAGGGGAAAGGAGGGGAGGGGAGGATAGAGGTCAGGGCCACAGAAGCCGAGAGCCGTCACCAGCATTTCCAGAGGCAGCTCAGGAGAGCGGGAGCCTTACATGTGGGTCTCTTTTGTCCACTGCAGCCAGCACAGTGTCCATCCTGTAATGCGTGCTCACCAACCTCGTCGAGCCATTATGAACGAAATCACAATGCACACATGCGCATGCAGGGACAGCCTGAGCTCTGGCCAGGCCCCTGGGCCCTCCTCCTCCGCACCTGCCCGTCCCCTGCCCGGCTTTCACATTAAGGTTGAGTTGAACAAACTTTCAACATGAAATACTCTGCCCCCTTTGACTAAAAATTATTACTCAGAATGTTTAGAACTAATCAATTACTGTATGCTTCCTCTATAATCACAAACCATTAAATGTGCGTTTTCTTACGAAAGCATCTTATCTTGAACAGCTCTCTACCCTTCTACTACACGTATTTTTACATTTTTCCTTTTAATGAAAAGAATTATTTATTGTGCAAGGGGCCCTCTGTCGGCCCGAATGGATCCAGAGGCTCTAACAGGAGCTCTGAGGCTGTCCAGATGGAGGGACGCAAGGCAGCCACAGCCTCCTCACACATCCCTGCGGCCAGAAGCACACGCATAACCAGCCCCCTGGGACCGTTCAGACGCTGTCTACGCCTGTGACAGGACCCTTCCGGAAACAGAACTCAAACCATTCATCTCATTAGCAGTATTTCTTAAAGGGAAGGATAGGAATAAGAAAGGTAACGCGCTGGCGGACACGCAGTTTTATCCGGTAAAGCGAATGATTAGAGGTCTTGGGGCCGAAACGATCTCAACCTATTCTCAAACTTTAAATGGGTAAGAAGCCCGGCTCGCTGGCGGACACGCAGTTTTATCCGGTAAAGCGAATGATTAGAGGTCTTGGGGCCGAAAAGAAAGGTAATGGCTAATCAACACACAGGAATTAGGAAATGTCTAGAAATAAGAAAAATCAATAGCTCAAATAGTTTTAGATCTAGTTTAAAAAAGCCTTCCAATTCAAAAATCAACTATGCTGTAACTCGACCTTTCTATGTGTGAGCACTGAGAAGGCTAATGCTTGGCATGTTCTCGCCATCTCCTCAGCAGTGGCCTGTGCCGGAGCTCCAGGTGCCCACGCTGAGCTCTCAGACCCTTCCCGAGAGGAACAGGGGTGAGTCCGAGTCAGAAACATTGGTGAGCACTAGTCAGAAAGGATGGTGAGCACTAGTCAGCAGGGAGGTGAGCACTAGTCAGAAAGGGTGGTGAGCACTAGTCAGAAAGGATGGTGAGCACTAGTCAGCCAGCGGGCAGCAGGATCTATCCACAGAACTGGGGCGGCAGCAGCTCAGAACACTCACACTTCCGTTTTCATCATAACGTGCACTTTACCGATCTGAGTGTGTTTCACTTTGTTTCCAGGGAAAAGCCTTTAACTTACACCTGACCCACCGCACAGAGGCGGGGCTGCGCGGGCAGCAGTATAACCAGGCGGCACTCACTTCCCCACGGCCGGGCCCTCGCTCCTTCTGCTGACAACGCCGGATCACTTCCAATAGCAAGGGTCCGCCCACAGTGCCTTCCGCTTCAATGATGCCCAAGTCCCGGGCTAAATTCTCGCGGCCTTCCAGACCTTGAAACTAGGGCAGAAATAAGATGCGAAAGTAAGCTATAAGAGCACAGATACATAACACAATTACTTACTCAGAGTTTAAAGAAAAATATTTTCAGAACCTAAAGACATCTTTCTAAACTCAGAGACTGTTTTTCTAATGAATGAAACATCCATTTTAAAAAATTACATATATATTTGTGGGGGGAGGGGGACTGAAGGTGGCCACAGAGCCCCACCCGCGAACCCCCGAGCTCACTCCCAAATACGCACTCACTGAACAGATGGAGCCCTCAAACACCCACACCGTTTAATGACACTTTTTCCACAGGAAGCACAGTTGCTCACGTGAGTGACATAAACACACAAAATACAATGCCACAACATGAGCAAGTTTCTATTTGGGATTCTGCGTATAGAAAATGAGTCAGGTTGCTTACATCTGTTATTCCTTTCACCGTCTCCACACTCCAAGTCCACACTAACAGCTACCGCCTAACAGAACCAGCCAGCTTCACAACAACACTCCCTTCCCGTTAAGTAAAGCAGGGGCCTAGAGCCCGCTGCCAGCTCGGATGGTGTTTAAGAAAATCAGGGAGCTATAGAAACGTCATTATGCAAGACACTACAGCTGTCAAGTGCTAACTTTCAGCTGTTCATGAGCTCACTGGTGTCAAAGGCTTCAAAGGTGAGGTGACAATCATCCTTACCGTGCTAGCTTCCGGTTGGAAAACGGCCAAGGTGAAGTCAAGATGGAAGAACTGGAGAAACTCTGCCACCAGACTAGCCACCAGCCGGCCTGCGGGGCGAGAGAGGCGGTGAGTGAGCCTTCACGCCGGAGCCTCCTGACACTGAGGAGGACAGGCTGCACTCACGGGAGGAGTGGCCACATTGTTTAACCATGGATTCCTCTTTGCTGTGAACAAGTAAGTGATGGAAACCGGTCTCCCTTGTTCTCACTGGGATCCTAGGTCTGGCAGCAACCATCGTGAAGATACTGTGGCACTTCACTGACGGTTCTGCCTCTTATAGTGACACCGGACCCATGGTAAGCAAAGCAACTTAACAGCAGCCCAATAAAATCTCATTTTGAGTTATAAGGACCTATAAGAATCACAAACACCAAAAAATAATCTGAAATGCCTGATTTCTCCCAAATAGTCAGGATTTGGAAATGTACAGATAGACAAAAAAAAGAAGAGCTGAACATCTTACCATCTTTCGTATTTAAAAACTTCTTTAGGCTCTCATTGACTAAAGGAGTTTTATTCTGTTAAAAAAAATAATAAAATATTGTCAGTGTCATGTGTTTATTATGAAAACTACAAAATGTGGATTAAAGTATAACTTTCTGGCAAAGATGTTAAGTAAAATATTATCACCTAAACAATTATGGTTAACCCCATTCCACAACTATTGATCACTAAAGGAACTGCTTTGTGCTATTGAATAATATCTCAAAATTAATAAAACAAAGCCATATATGAAGCCTTATACTCATTTTAAATGTTTTATTAATTGCTGACTAAAGTATTTTAGAAGCCAGACTTCCAAATACTCATGTGAAATAACACTTATTAAAAACTGATTATTATTTCAGCTTTATGAATTTGATACTGTCATCTTAGCTATCAACCATATGACACTATGAACAGAACTTTAATTACACACTTGCCATCTGCAGTCCACCTATAGCAGGTCACATGACTTTATGGAGCGCGTAGGCCAACTGATTATCATTAGACATTTGAGTAAATTAAAAAAAAAACATACTCCCGCACATCAAAGCTTGCTCACGCAGACCGCAGAGGCACAGCACCGCGGCCGAGGAGGCATGGTGCCCACTCTGGGGAAGCCCGTCTGGGCACGCTGTACAAAGGTGCCGAGGCCCTCCGTGTGATCACCCGCCGAGGTATTTCCTCAAGAGAGGAAAGGGCAGGTCCCAGCAACACGCACGCACACGCATGTCCCAGCAGCCTTGTGTATGAGTTAAAGCTGGAAACAACCCGTCCACCCACAGGTGAATGAACAAACTGCAGACGTCCACACAGCCAGCATGATGCGGGAAACCGACAGCCACATGAATGAGTCTGTACACTCACTATGTGGCGAGAACACGGCCAGACCAAACGTAAAGAAACGGAAGTGCGTGCTGTGCAGTTCCAATGGCCTCGCTGTCAGAAGCCCTCGGCCTTGGCTGCCCGGGTTGGGGGGGTGGGGGGGCAAAGGGCGTGAAGGGGCTTAAGAAAGCCTTTTTCTTTAATCCTCACCCAAACATGTTTTTGTTGACTTTGCAGAGGGAGAGAGAGAAATATCAACGTGAGAGAGGAACATCAGTAAGTTGCATCAGGTACATACCCTGACTGGGAACTGAACCGGCAACTTTTTGGTGTGGGGTCTACACTCCAACTGACTGAGCCACCTGTCCAGGTGCCTGAGGAAACTTTTCAAGGTCATGGATATGTTCATCTTTTTTTTTTTTTTCTTCAGAGAGAAAGAGGTAGAAAAATGAAAAAGAGAGATGGAACTGGAGAGCATTATGCTAAGCAAAATAAGCCAGTCAGAGAAAGATAAATATCACATGATCTCACTCATTTGTGAAATATAATGAACAAAATCAGACCCAGAGACAGAGAAGCATCGATCAGACCATCAAACCTCAGAAGGAAGGCAGGGGAGGGTGGGAGTGAGGTGGAAAGATCAACCAAAGGACTTGTGTGCATGCATACAAGCCTAACCAATGGACACAGACACCAGTGGGGTGAGAGCATGAGTGGGGGGGGGAGGCAATGGGGGGAAAAGGACACATATGTAATACCTTAATCAATGAAGAAAAAATTTTTTTTAAATAAGAGAATCATCTATCAGCTGCCCCCTGCACGCCCTCTACTGAGGATAGAGTCCACAGGCTGATAACCTATCCACTGAGCCAAACCAGCTAGGGCTATACCTCAATAGTTTTAAAAATACTCAAAAAACACAAGGAGGGTAAAGATCACAAAGGTACTCAAGTAGGCTTGTGTAGGTAACTTTAAGATGTCGAGTCAAAGGAAATAGGTAAAGAAATGGAAGGGCAGATTGAGTATTATTAAACAGGCGGAGGAAGGCTTCGGGAAGACTGCGGACAGCAGAGGAGCGCGGGGAGGGCAGAGCCGCCCGGAGAGGACACAGGAAGCCAAGCCGTCCTCAGACCTCTCCGCACAGCACTGAAGCCAGCGGCCCAGGCGGGAGGAGCGGCCCAGGAGGGAGGAGCGGCAGCGGGACAGGCAGCCGAAGCCCAGGAGGGCGACACGGCCGAACCGGAGGACCGGCCACAGCTGCTGGTGGGTCAGGGCTCAGGGAGAACAGATGACAGCTCGGGGACGCCGCACCGAGGCTGCCAATGAAGGAACAGAAAAAGATCCCACGGAGGACCCAAGGAGTGATCAAGAGAAAACAACAGAAAAATTCCCAAAAGTCCGAACCACGGGGCATCGGAGGCGGTGGCTCCGAGAAGGGTGAAGGCGGGATTATGAAGCGACTCTCGTGGACTGCAAGTTCCGGGACATCCACTCAGGAGGTGGCGGGAGCGGGGTAGAGAGAAAAAGCTGAATGCACTCACAGAGCTTCATGGTGGGACTCTGGGCAGAAAGACAGACTGCGTGGGTGCAAAACCACTGTGAACCCAGGAACCAGGAGGTCCGGCTGGGTCTCGCTCAGGCCACAGGCCCGGTTTCCCGCTGGATCCCCAGCAAGGGGGGTGCAGGAGGCGCCAATCCACGATCCTCATCATTAATGTTTCTCTCTCTCTCTCCCTTCCTCTCTGAAACAAAGCTAATAAATAAACTTAAAAACAGAAAACGGTGCGGTCTGACCGTTCTGGGAAAGGCTCACACCGCTGCCGCCATGGCCGTGTTTCAGATCCCTGCAGAGAGGGGTCTGCGACCACAGCTCAGTGCTGGCTCCGCGTCCGGGCGCTCAGAAGCCTGACATCCCCCCGTGGACCCCAAACACGCTCCTGCCCCTCCTCCTGGAACAGAGGGCGCCCCCGGCGCGGGCACCCCCGGCGCGGGCACCCGCCCGCCCGCCCAGCCGCGGCCCGGGAGGGGAAAGATGCGGACGTCCTACCTCGACTTTCTCCTGCTCCTCGAGCGCCAAAAACACGGCCGCACGGAGTTCCGCCTGGAGAGGAGCGGAGAGGAGAGGAGAGGAGAGGAGAGGAGAGGAGAGGGGTGTCAGACCGGCCCGAGGTCCCAGGCCGGGGAGCCCGGGGCAGCCTGGCGGCGGCGGGGCCCAAGGCGACGCGGGGCCGACGCGGCCAGGGGTCGCCCCTCCCGAGCGCGCCCCGCGCCCCGCGGCCGCGCCGGCCGGTCCCGCGGCGCCTGAGGAGCGGGTCCCAGGAAACGCGCCGCCCGGACGGCACCCGCCGCTCGGAGGTGGGGACCCGGGACCCGGGGACCCCGAGCCGCCCCCTCCCCGCCACAGACCGGACCACGGACCCGCCTGGCGGCCCCGGCGCGCCCGGCCCCTCTGTGACGCCCGCCGCCCGCACAGGCCCCGGGCCCGCGCGCCCTCCGCAGGCCCGGCCAGGCCCCCGCCGACCTTGATGCGGTTCAGGACCCCGCTGCCCTCCAACGTCTGCACCAGCAGGTCCCGCAGCTCCGTGTCCTCCTCCGCCGCCACCGCGGCCGCCGTCGCCGCCATCTTGCTTCTCCAAGACAACCGCCGAAGCCGCGCCAACAGCCAACGGCGCCGCAGAGGCCGCGGGGCGCGCGGCCGAGACCACGCCCCCGGCGCCGGCGCGCGCAGCCGCCTCACGCCGGGGCGGGGCCTCGGCGCGCTGGTGAGCGAGGGGGCGGGGCCTAGGGCGGAAGCAGGGGCGGGCCTGGGGCGCGAATGAACGCGGGGGCGGGGCGAGCGCAAGGGGCGGGGCTGGGTGGACGCAAGGGGCGGGGCGGGGTGGGGCGGGGCCTCGAGCCGACACTGAAGGCGGGGCCGGGGCGGAAGGCAAGGGCAGGTGCCCTTGGTGAAGGTGCCAATCAGTGCCAAAGGGAATCCAGTTAGGGTTACGGTGAAGAAGGAAACTTTTTTAGGTGCAAACCGCTCAAAGGGACCCGCTGGGCTGTGAGCGCCGCACTGTGCGCACTGAGGCTGCACCCCTCCAGCTAGGTGCTCGGCTCTGCTGGCTCTGCTCAGCCACTGGCCTGCTCCAGCTGCCCCAGACCGGGTGGCGGACACAGTGCAGGCAGAGCTTCTCCCGGAATTGTAGTTTGAGTGAGAGGCCCTTGTGCAGAACGGGCTGCTAGGCTCTGCTTATTATTATTATTTGCTTTTTTCCCCCAGCCCAGTTAGCCACCAGGAGCCCTTCCTACTGCTGTCTTCTTTTTTCTTCTTTTTTTAGTAGTTTGGGTTCACAGTAGCCTGAGATGGCTGATGGGTTCATCCCAAAGACAATATTGAGTTTCTGTGACGTTCTCCACAAATTTAGTAAGTTCTTTCCACTTTAAGATCTTCAATGAAGTGCATTTCAGGCATGTCTGTAATGTATAAGACAGCAGGAAACATGCTCTTTATAATTATGTGAACTCAGGATAAGGATCTTTGCTGTTAACTTACAAATGTGTTCACAGGTTCTCAGAACCACTCAGAGGTGCGAGAGCACAACCCTCGGATGTGCACACCTGCGCACAGCCACACGCCATCGGCGGCTGGTTGGCTTCCTGAACGGGGTCGGTGGTGGGTGCCGGGCACGTGAAGCCAGAAGAGCGGGTGCTGTGGCTCTCACGGGCGACGGGCTCCTCAGGGGACATCTGCGATCTCTGGCTGTCACAGCGAAGGGGCTGCTTCTGGCATCTCGCGGGGAGAAGCCAGCAATGCTGGTGGACAGCCGGGGGGCACAGGACAGCCCCACCGCCACCCAGCATGCGAAGGCAGAGCTCAGACCAGGAGCCGGGAGCGGGCCGAGGGACCTGTTTCAAGAGAAAGATGAAGAGGAGTTGTGCTTTGATGAATGTAGAACAGGATTTATTCTTTTTTTTATTGAGATATAATTGACGTATGACAGTTCATTAGTTTCAGGTGTACAGCCTAATGACTTACACCTGTAAATGCCTCACAGTTAACCCTTAAACAACATGGGGCTTAGGGGTGCCAGCCCTGCACAGCCAACAATTTGTGTGTAACTTTTGACTCCCCCAAACTTAACTACTAATAGCCTCCTGTTAGTCTTAAATGGCCTTAAGCCATTAACATATTGCTGTATGTTACACGTATTACAAAGCTGTGTTCGTACCATAAAGCTACAGAAAAGGAATGTTAAAGTCACAGGAAGAGGAAGTGCATGGACAGTGTTGATCGAAGACCCTGCCAGTTGGAAGGGGCGGGGTCTGCGGTGCAGGGGGAGAACGGCAGTGACCTCAAGCTCCGCAGGGACGGGGACTGGCTAGGAACACGCAGGACCTGCCGCTCTCAGCTCGCCTGCCCCAGCCTCTCCGTCCGGCCCCCCTCGGCTCTCTTCCTGCTGCTGGTCCAGCAGGATGCAGCCTCTTCTCTCCCCACGACCCACCTTCCGCTCCGCCCCCTGCCCCGGGGACGCTGTGTTAACACCCGGAGCCCAGGGTCACCGCACGCCAGGCGGTGACCGCCCACAGCACAGGCTCCCCGGGCGGGAGGCTCCCCGGTGACCGCCGGAGCGCTGGTCCGGACACGCGGAGCCGGCCGGGTCAGGTCCGGGCAGACGCTCCTCGGCTCAGCGAGCGCCCAGGCCAGGGGCAGGGGAATCACTGGAATGACGGCCGTGTTTTGAAGCGGGAACGCGTGGCGTTTAGACTGAGTAGCGTCCTCTCTTTCATGTGCCGCCAATTAAATGCTTGAAGAGAGATGAAAGGGAGATGCAAAGACGTATGCAAATAAGACCAATGAGAAAGCCTTTCATCCTGCATTTATTCATAATGTCAGTGTGAACTCAGGATGCATCTCCCTTAAAACAAACCGATGAAACCAAACCGATGAAGCTCGCGTCCGGGCTCTGAAAGGCCCGGTAGCCACAGGCACAGGATGGTGGTCTCTCAGCACGGACTTCCCGGAGGACCAGGCTCCTGCAGCAACGAGGCAGGAGGAGCAGCGGGGGTGTTGATGGATGTGGAATTGGAGGCGAACGTGTTATGATACAAAAAAGGATCCATTTTTAAATTATAAAGCAAGTTGGATAAAGAAACGCTCCAATCAGAGCATCAAACAGTCCAAAGCACAGCACACGGACACAGGGGCCTAGCCAGGATGTGCCCTGGCGCTGTTTCCTACAGTGACGGACCCCAAGCTGCTCCGGGCCGCCCTCTCACTAAGGTGGGTCACAGCCTTGGCGCCACGCTGACCGACCAGGATCGCTCTCCCTCCCGGCTTCCCCTCCAGCGCCCCAGCTTCTGCCGGTGTGGAGGCTCAGGTCCGTCACTCTGGGGGCTGTGGAAGGGTAATGTTAAATACCACCATTCCTCCTCCTCTTCCCAGGAACCCTAAACCGAAAGGAGACCTTCCCGTCAGCCATTGGGTAAAGCTGCGGTGCTGGCACCGGGGCCGGAGGAACAATGACTCTCGGCCTTGACTTTCCGGAATAATGAGCTGGTTCCCGCGTCCCTGAAGTGACCAAGACTGCTCCTGGGGTACCCTAACGCCTCTGTGGACTTAACACATTTGATGTGTTTCAACCACTGTAGTTACTGTTGTCCCTGATGCTCAAACACCATTTCCTCCTGCCCTGACCGGTTTGGCTCAGTGGATAGACGATAGAGCGTCCGCCTGTGGACTGAAGGGTCCCAGGTTCGATTCTGGCCAAGGGCACGTACCTTGGTTGCCGGCACATCCCTAGTCAGGGGTGTGCAGAGGCAGCTGATCGATGTTTCTCTCTCATCGATGTTTCTACCTCTCTATCCCTCTCCCCTCCTCTCTGTAAAAATCAATAAAAATATATTTTAAAAAAAACAACATTTTCTCTTGCCCATGGGAGCCCGAGGGTCTGCTCTGAGTCCGGCAGGCTGGCAGGTGGCTCTGCTGGCCCTGGGCTCCGGCTCGGCCTGCATGGTGACCCGGGAGCCCTGGTGCTGGGGTGAGGCTGCACCCGGAGGCCTCGGCCGGTGCTGTGGCCCGCTGGTCCCTGGGCCGGGGCTGTCAGAGCCAGGGGCAGTGAGGCTTCCTGTTTACCTGTGTTGTTCTTCCTTTTTGTAGGAAACTTAAGAGTTGCTACAGAGATTTGCCATGCAAATTCAGCACCACAGACCCTTACTTCCCTTTACCGCCCCCTGGTGTCCGTAACGTTTGCTTCTGAGTCTCCCCGGATGCCTGAGGCCTCCCGGCTGCTTCGCCTCCTTCCTCGTCCACCGTCTGCCACTCACTCAGCCTCCCAGGACAACGCGCCTGAATGCGAACAGGTGGGAGCTGAGGGCGCTGTTCTGGCCTCAGCTACGCCTGACATCTCTCTCCCTTTGCCTGAGTCCCTGTGTCGGGAGGTGGCGTTTTCGGAGTTCAGCTGTGTCCCGTAATTACATACAACACGCACACAGCTCAAGTTACAGAACAGCTGCTCGCCAAGGATTCTGGCTTCTGTCCCAGCCCCTGGCGAGTTGCCTCCATGGGGACCACTGTCCCGGCCCCCGAGGCCGTGGCCAACCACCCGCACCTCCCTCAGGGCAGCCAGTGGCAACCTCCCGGTTTGGTGGGTCACCCATTCTGAGGGGCACACAGGGCAGCCTGGTTCTGGTGTGCAGTGTCGGGGCTCAGGAGGGAGCCCGGGGCGGGCGGGGACCTGCGAGCAGCTGCCAGCCCCCAGCTCTCCAGGGCCTGCCCGAGAGCATGGCCTGGGGGGTCCAGCGCTGTTGGCTGCATCCTCGCCAAGGGCAGTCCGAGGTGAGACAAGAAGCCATGGGCTAGGCGACCTCAGCAGGCACTGCAGCCTCTGCTGCATCCAGGACAGCCGCCCTCCCCCTAACCGCCCCACCCCCTCACCCCCCACGCCTCCCACCCCCACATCTACCCCCCAGCGCGGGAGGAGGCCAGTCTCCGGGACAGGCCAGGCGGCAGGGCGGGGAGGAAGCGCCAGGACGGTGTAGTGAGGCTCTGGCTGTCCGCCCACTCAGAAAGCTCCCAGAGGCCCAGGACGGGAAGGCCATCGGCATTTCCCAAGGCGCCTGGGGCCGGGGAGCAGGCGGCGAGGAGGGCCAGGCGCCCGGGGAAGAGGAACCGAGGCCGCAGGGGCAGACGAGGGAGCCAGCTGCACCCGCAGGCGCACGTTCTCCGTTTCCTGGGGAAAGAGGAAGCGGCTGCTGGAAGGAGTGGGGTTTGTAAACTGACTTGTAAGAGTTTCTGTGAAAGGGGTTATGGCGGGGTTAGGTCACGAGATCCCGTTTGCAGGAGCCGCCCAGTAATGTGGGGCCTCTGCCCAGCGAGGGCCAGAGCTATGCACCCATGGACTGTTCAGTCCAGACAACGGGGCTCAAGCCATTTCCTGACCAAACAGTCTCAGAGTGAATCTTCCTGATAGTTACTGGCCTTCAGGAGAGTCTGCTGTGGCCGCAGTTGGCTAAGGGCTAAGGGCTAGGCATGCATCCAAAATGGAATAAGAGGTGGCAAGGCCTGGGCACCGGAGAAGTCCTCCTGGGCTCCCGCTTGCCCCCCCCCCCCCCAATTTCCAAATTATTATCTCTTGTCTGGTCTCTTTCATTAGCCCCGAACCCTGAACCCCGAACCACGCAGGATGTAGATCATTCACGAGGGAACAAGGGGCCTCTGGCTTTATTGGCAGCTGGTAAACACTTACTCACCAGCTCGTTCACACACATGAAGGCACTAGGTGCTTTTTGCAGTGGGGTGCGGAGTAGGTAGAAACATACTCAAGGGCATGCACCTTGGCTGCGGGCCCATCCCCAGTGGGGGGTGTGCAGGAGGCAGCTGGTCGATGACTCTCATCTAGTAGGTTTCTGACTCTCTGTCCCTCTCTCTTCCTCTCTGTAAAAAGAGAAAGAAAGAGAAAGAAAGAAACTCAAAATCCTTTAAAAGCACTGAGTACTTGTAAACTCCCCAGTTACCTGCCAACACTAGAGTCGCTGTCTGTGTAATGCCGTGCTCTCCACAGAGAGACAGCTCGGCGGGTACAAGTCCTCAGGTGTCGACGTGCTTTTTAGAGGAACATTTTGAAAAGTGTTTTCTAATGTCCCTTAGGGGTGCACAGCAGTGTGTGGAGGTGTGTGTGCATGTGTGTGCGTATGTGAGCGTGAGCTCATTTTTTTCTCTATTTTGAAGCCTTTTACGACTGGGTCGGAAGTGGTTTAAGTCATAGACATTTGGGTAAAGATTTGGAGATGATTCCTTGGCCTTGAGGCTTAAAATTTGTCACCAGAGAGTGAAGGAAAGAAATTCCTCTATTTCCCACCTCGGAAGAGCCGCTGGGCTTGGGTTAGTCTCATCTCTAGTCCCAACTATAAACCATTAGAGCGCATCATCCCTGCTCCACAGACGAGGAACCCTGGCTGAGAGAAGGCAGTTTGCACCCCAGCTTACCCAGGTAGGAGCAGGAGAATCTGAATCCACACCCAGAGGACCCACATGGAGTGCCAGCCCCTCCCTTCCCACCCAGCACCCTGGGCTCTCCACAGGGACAGCCTGGCCCAGAGCAGCCCGCAGCCCCTGAGCCCCTGGCAGGACAGGGCTGGGCATTTGGAGACCCCAGTGGTGTGGCCTCGAACCCAGTTAGCAAGCACTGTGCCTGGGCTCTCACGGGTCATGACCCCGAGGGCCTGGGCCTGTCTCCTGGAGCAGGAAGGCAGGTCCAAGAAGGACCGTTCCCGCTCTGACCCGGGGTCGCTGGCTGGCTGCTGCTTAGTTTGCCTCTGACGAATTCCCGAATTCCCGGCAGATGCTGCTCGCCCACAGGCCGCGTGGCAGGGCGGCTGTGCTTCCCCGGTTCCTGTGACTCTGCACCCCCCCCACCAAGCCCAGGGCACTCTCCCCAGCACCCAGGCTCCCAGGTCTCACTGCTGCCTCCTCCTCATGCTAGGCCGTTACTCTTCCAGGTATTTGCCATCATCCCCCACCTGACCCCACGTTTGCCCTGTGACTCCAGTGCCCCCACTTGTAGGAGGAGAATATTTCCTGCTCCCCGATGCCGGGCGGGACCACAAGGATTCACGTGGAAGCAGCCGTCACCCCAAGTGCTCAGGGGTGGGGTGAGGCGGAGGAGTGGGGTGGCATTAGCTCTGTGGGGCGCTGGGAGCCAGCGCACAGCACAGGGCCTTGAACCTCAAGACAGGCAGAGTTCAGTGGGCCGCACCCTCTCCCATCCCCCAGCGATGTCATTTTGGGGGAAAAGAAAGTGCCACACGCTAACCGGTGTGGCTCAGTGGATAGAGCATCGGCCCGTGTACTGAAAGGTTCCAGGTTCGATTCCGGTCAAGGGCATGTACCTTGGTTGCGGGCACATCCTCAGTGGGGGGCATGCAGGAGACAGCTGATGGATGTTTCTCTCGCATTGATGTTTCTACTCTCTCTCCCTCTCCCTTCTTCTCTGTAAAAAATCAATAAAATATATTTTTTTTAAAAAGAAAAGAAAAGAAAGTGCCACAACCTTCCTGCTGGGGGGGCGGCCAGGCTGGAAGGAGAGCCTCTCCCAGGAGACCAGCTGAGAGGGTCCCCCCACCCCCGGCTGGGGGCGTGTCCTCGGGGCTGGGGACCAGTCCTTCGGTCCGGGGGCGTGTCCTCTCAGTTGGGGGCGTGTCCTCCAGGCCGGGGACCAGTCCGCGGGGCCGGGGGCGTGTCCTCGGGGCTGGGGACCAGTCCTCCGGGCCGGGGGCGTGTCCTCGCAGTTGGGGGCGTGTCTTCCAGGCCGGGGACCAGTCCGCGGGGCCGGGGGCGTGTCCTCGGGGCCGGGCACGTCGGGGTGGGTCGCGGCGTGGGGCGCCGGGGGGCGGTGTGCCCCGCAGGCGGCAGGGGCGTGCCCTGTGGGCGGGTCCGGCGCGGTCGGCCCGGAGCGGAAACGATCGGGCCTGTTGGCAGCAGCCGGGACAGCGGGTAGCGGCGCGGCGGGATCGGGAGGACGGCGGACGGCGGGCGGGGACCCTGGCGGCGGGAGCCCCTCGCGGGCGGCGCTGACGCCTAAGGAAACGTGTCCGGTTTCAGGGCCGCAGGGCCGCTGCACCGTCCGCCCCGCGCGCTTTGGAAGCCGAGCTTCGGCCCGCCTGGGCCCTCCACCCCGGGCTCCGCGATGAAGCCGGCGGCCCCCGGGCGCGCCCTGCTCTGCGCCCTCGGCCTGGCCCTCTGGCTGGGCTGCGCGCGCGGGCTCCAGAGGAGGTGGGTGCTCTCCCGGAGGAGGTGGGTGTTCTCCCGGAGGAGGTGGGTGCTCTCCCGGAGAGGTGGGTGCTCTCCCGGAGGAGGTGGGTGCTCTCCCGGAGAGGTGGGTGCTCCCCCGGAGAGGTGGGTGCTCCCCCGGAGGAGGTGGGTGCTCTCCCGGAGAGGTGGGTCCCAGAGGAGGTGGGTTCCCCGGGCGCCTTGGGGTCCAGCCTCGGAGGGGCCGGGCCGGGTGGACGGGTGTACCTGCTCTGACCCCACCCCCCCAGGCGGTCGGCGCAGCTTTGGTGTGGACGCCAGCGCCCTGGGTGACGGGTCCCTCCCTCCCTCATGCTTAAGGTGACCAGACGTCCCGCTTTTGGCAGGACAGACCCGATTTCTAACAATTTGTGCGGCGTCCCGCAGCGCTTCGGGACTTTTAAAACGCCGTGGGACAAATTATTAAAAATCGGGACTGTGCCCTAACCGGTTTGGCTCAGTACATAGAGTGTTGGCCTGCGGACTGAAGGGTCCCAGGTTCGATTCCCGTCAAGAGCATGTAACTTGGTTGCAGGCACATCCCAAGTGTGCAGGAGGCAGCTGACTGATATTTCTCTCTCATCGATGTTTCTAACTCTCTATCCTTCTCCCTTCCTCTCTGTAAAAAAAATCAATAGAATATATTAAAAAAAAAAAAAAAAGCCAAAACCAGTTTGGCTCAGTGGTTAGAGCATCGACCTGCAGACTGAGAGGTCCCAGGTTCCATTCCAGATGTACCTTGGTTGCAGGCACATCTCCAATAGGGGGTGTGCAGGAGGCAGCTGGTCGATGTTTCTCTCTCATCGATGTTTCTAGCTCTCTATCCCTCTCCCTTCCTCTCTGTAAAAAATCAATAAAAAATATATTTTTAAAAAAAAATCGGGACTGTCCTGCCAAAAGCGGGACATCTGTTCACCTTACGCTCCGTCCCAGGGAGAGTCAGGGTGGGGGCTGCTGGCTGCAGGAGACAGCAGTAGCAGCAGATGGGATGGCACCCTGTCCTATCTGGGTGAGATCGCACTAATGGAGGGACCTGGTTCCTATCCGGGTGAGATCGCACTAATGAGGGTCGGTTCCTATCTGGGTGAGATCGCACTAATGAGGGACGGTTCCCATGTGGGTGAGATGGCCCTAATGGGAGGACGCGGTTCCGGGCCGCAGGCGTGCAGAGGTGGGGTAACTCGTCAGCCGGAGTTCTAATTACACGCTCTGCGTTATGAGACAGCTGTTTCCCAGAGAGCGTGCTGGGAAGGGCTCCGGCCTTAGTGTTTGCCCCAGGCTAAGGGGGCGGCGGAGAGGCTGGGCTGGGGCTCTGTGTGCTGCCCTCTGCTCACCTGTAAGGCAGACACGCCTGCCCCGGCCGTGGGTGGGGGTGAGGGGAGGCAGCAGCTGGGCGGACTCTGTGAACCCTGCCTGGCCAAGGGCATCAGCAATGCCAATGCCAATGCTAATGCGGCTAAAGACGAGCAGGAGTAGGTGCCCCCCAGTCACACACCTGCCTCTCCCGACACGCCCTGCCCGCGGCCGGGGGCGGACACAGGCCACGCAGACCCGCAGGGTGCACAGGTCCGGGCTGTTCTCCCGTCCCGCCTGGCCCGGGGCGGGTGGCTGGCCCCCCAGGGGCGGGGGCCCCCCACGTGTCCCCGCCTGGACTGCAGGTGGGGTGGTCCCCGCCCTGAGGCTTCCTGTTTCCCTGGGAACGCGGATCCATGGTCTGGCTGCCGAGCCATGGCCCCGCAGCCTGTGTCCACGGTGAGACAGGGCCGCGTCGGGGAGAGGGCTCGGCCCCTCCCGCCGGCTGCCACTCGGGTGGACACCGGCTTTTCTGTCCTGCCGAGCTCCTGTCTCAGCATCTCAGACTGAAACCAGGTTTCCTATCGTCCGCGTCCATTACTCAGCGGAACTCCTTGCCCACGAGCACGGCTGTGGGGACCAGCTCTGTTTCCCGTGAACCCCATCTCCACCCGTAGCCTGAGTGCTTTCTCCTGGGCTGTCTGTCTGTCTGTCTGTCTGTCCGTCCGCTGAGCCTGACAAAGAGGTTGAGCTTCCTGCTGCCAGCCCCCCAGCGCCACCACAAAACCCCCTCCCCCCTGAAAAGGGGTCTGAAGAGGCCCCCTTTGGTCCCAGGTCACCCCCTCTCAGGGAGTAGGGAGGCCGCACCCCGATGGGGGAGGGGAGGTCAGTCACCCAGCGGCTTCAGCGCCTTTTGTGCTGAGGTTTCCCTGTGGGAGGAGGCGATGGGTCTCTAACCCGGGAGCGCCCTTAGGACCGAGGCACGTGGTGGCCGTTCCCTGGCTCCAGGCCTTCCTGGCTTCCTGGCCCCAGTTCAACCCCGCCCTGCCTCACCCTGCCCGCCCCCGCCCTGCCCCGCCCCCGCCCCGCCCATCATGCCCTTGGGTCCATGCTTCCCTGCCCTGCACTACATGACCCTGTGCTGGTGCTTTTCTCTCTTGGCCCTGGTCTCCCTCTCGGCTTGTGTGTCTCAGGAGGGTGGGACCCCTCCCTCACTGAGGGCAGTACCCCTGTCCCAGCTTAGTGCCTGGGACTCCTCCCTCACTGAGGGCAGTACCCCTGTCCCAGCTTAGTGCCTGGGACTCCCCCCTCACTGAGGGCAGTACCCCTGTCCCACCTTAGTGCCTGGGACTCCTCCCTCACTGAGGGCAATAACTCCTTCCCACAGAAATGCCTGGCTTGAGGCAGGTATTCATTGTTCTTTAATGAATGAGGGCTCGGATGGATGGTGGGATGGTGGGATGATGGGATGGATGGATAGATGGATGGACAGATAGATGGACAGATGGATGAATGGACAGACAGATGAATGGATGGATGGTCATATGGGTGGATGGATGGATGGATGGATGGACAGACGGATGAATGGATGGATGGATGGATGGATGAATAGATGGATTGACAGATGGGTGGGTGGATGGATGGACAGATGGGTGGATAGATAGATGGATGGATGGATGGATGGATAGATGGGCAGATGGGTGGATAGGTGGGTGGGTAGGTGGATGGATGGATTGATAGGCAGATGATGGATGGATGAATTGATGGACAGATGGATGGATGGGCTAATTTTTCAGTAACTGGAAAGCTCTAGGAGCATGGTTCCTTGTCTCAGCAGCGGCAGTCATGACTGGAAGAAGCTGATTATGGTCCACCACTGGCCTGCGACCGTGTGCAAGGTGAGTGTCTGCCTCGTGGCCCTCTGACCAGGGCCTCCCCTAAGAAGTCTCGCTGTCTCCTCTCTGGGGCTGGGGCTGTGGCAGCGCCACCGCTGGGGGCTCAGGACAGCCGACATTGGTGCTCTGGGTTCTGGAGGCTGATTCCCGCAGGGACGTGCAGGAGGCACCCGATCAGTGATTCTCTCTCCTCATCGACGTTTCTCTCTCCCTCTCCCCTCCTCTCTGACATCATACAAATATCTGTAACACAAGTGTCTCCCAGAACACAGCAGGCCTGCCTCCTCGGCCTGCTCTTGTCACCGTGGTTGGTCTTTCTGTCTGTGCCTCTTGGCCTGGGCCCCGGCCCTTACGTGTCACTTCGGAGAGCCCTGCGTGGGTTTTGTGTTGTGCCAGCCCCGTCCCTGGCTCGTGGCGAAAGAGAGGAAGGGTGCTCAGTCTATTTCAGTGAAGGCAACGCGCGGACTGCCCTCTGTCTTCTTCCAGAGCACTGAGCATGGCTGCAGAGAGCCGCCGGACTACTGGACCATCCACGGGCTGTGGCGAGTACTCGCGGCGGGAACCACGCGGGCGCCTGGTCCCGAGCGCTGCCCCCGGGATGCTGTTGGGTTCATTCCGGGAGGCCCCGGGTTCATTCTGTAGATCAGTCCTCACCGGGAAGCGTTGTTCCCGTGCTAACATGAGCCCGTTCTGCTGCCCGGTGCTGATCTCAGAGAGCAGGAATAGGCTGGGCCCGGGGTCGGCAAACTCATCGGTCCACAGAGCCCAATACCAACAGCACAACGATGGAGGTTTCTTTGGAGAGCCACATTTTTTAAACTTCTTCTAACGCCACTTCTTCAGAATAGACTCGCCCAGGCCGTGGCATTTTGTGGGAGAGCCACACTCCAGGGGCCAAAGAGCCGCATGTGGCTCTCGAGCCTCGATTTGCCGACCACGGGTCTAGGCTAAATATGCATTTAAGGGCTCTGAGGATGTGTTAGGGTTACTGAATTTTTAATTTTCTCATTTGGGGGCAGTAAGTACCATATAAATATAAATCACACGCATAATCTGTATTAGCGACACCTCACAGCCGCCCAGATGGGCTGCCTGGCTGTGCCTGCATTCTGTGCAGCTCACCTTGTGCTGTGTGTGCACGGAGTGTGCTGTGAGTCACACACTGTCCCTGCCGGCTGAGAGGAGGCCCTCCCGGTGTCACTGTGCACCTGTCCCTCGGGGCGGGGTCAGCAGAAAGCAGCTTAGAGGGGGCTTGGGGATCTGGCCCACAGTCTCCCTTCCCCCGGGCTTGTCGGGGACCCTGGCTCTCCGGGGTCCTCGCCTGTGAGCGGGGAGGTCACTGCAGGGTGACGCTCCGTCCCGCGGTGGAGGTGGAGGCGGAGGCCAGGGGCCGGGACAGCTGTGGCGGCCGGGCACACGGCCAGTCTGGGGAGCAGGTGGGGGACCCCACGGCCTGAGCTGCCAGTGGATGCAGAGTCACACGTGGGGACAGGGTCACCGCCGGGGAGGAGGGCGTGGGCTCGGCGCTGTGAACGGTCACCCCAGCGGTCTGCCCGCGTGCCAGGCTCTGAGCCTTCGGCACAGTCTCACCTCCTCAGCCTCACCTCCTCTTAAAGGGGCAGGCCTCCCGCTAGCTGGCCTCCTGGGCTGTGGAGCGGGCTAGCAGAGGGCAGGTCCCTGGGACCCACCGGAAACCCCTCCCGGAGACCTGGCTGGCGCCCCCTGCGAGTGCCTTAGCCTCCCTGCTGTGTGCACAGGCCGGCCTCTTGTTAGCCTCCCCACCGGCTCTTTTCTGGAAGGGGCTGCGAGGCTGCCCTGAGCCGGAGCCGGGGCAGACGGGACGGCCTGCGGCTCCCAGGCCCCCCTCCCGCCCCCGGGTCCCCTGCGCGCTGAGCCGAAGGGCTTCCTCATGTCCTCCAGAGCTGTCCCACCAGGACTGACCTCTCCTGTCTTGTTCTTGCATTTCAAGGGCTGACAAAGCGGACATGTGTAACCGGTCCTGGCCCTTTAAGCTGGACGAGATTAAGGTATTCACGTGGTTCTGTCCCGGCCGGGGTGCCCTGAATGCATTCGCCAGGTCGCCGCCGGCACCTCAGTGCCGTGGGTGCCTATGGCGCTCCCACAGATCCACGGGGACACCCTCACCTCCTCTGCCCACGCCCGAGGCCGCCGGGCCCGGAAATTAGCAGCACCCTGTGGGCCTGAGGACTGGGGGGCAGAGCGCCCCTCCGTGCAGGACCGAGCTTCGTTCTCCACCAGGACCTCATGCCGGACATGAAGATGTACTGGCCCGACCTGCTGCACCCGTCCCCCAACAGCAGCTTCCTGTGGTGAGTGCTTGCGACCCGTGTGAGAGCCGCGGGCGGGCGGGTCCCGGGGACCGTGGGCTCGGGCCACAGGGTGGTGTGTGTCCCGGGGACCGTGGGCTCGGCCACAGGGTGGTGTGTGTCCCGGGGACTGTGGGCTCAGCCACGGGGTGGTGTGTATCCCAGGGACCGTGGGCTCGGCCACAGGGTGGTGTGTGTCCCGGGGACCGTGGGCTCGGCCACAGGGTGGTGTGTGTCCCGGGGACCGTGGGCTCGGCCACAGGGTGGTGTGTGTCCCGGGGACCGTGGGCTTGGCCACGGGGTGGTGTGTGTCCCGGGGACCGTGGGCTCGGGCGGCGGAGCGTGGTCCAGCCCGAGCTGTGGTCGGCCTCCCTCTCGCCAGCAAGTGGCAGAGGAGGGCAGTGGATTTCCGTTAGACACTCGTTTTTCATCGGGTCTTTCATTCATTGCTTTGCTTTTTTAAAATATATTTTATTGATTTTTTACAGAGAGGAAGGGAGAGGGATAGAGAGCTAGAAACATCAACGAGAGAGAAGCATCAACCAGCTGCCTCCTGCACACCCCCTACTGGGGATGTGCCTGCAACCAAGGTACATGCCCTTGACCGGAATCGAACCCAGGACCCGTCAGTCCGCATGCTCTATCTACTGAGCCACGCCGGTTTTGGCCACTGCTTTGCTTTTAAAACGGTCTCTGTTGAGGTTTAAATAACTTGCGTATCTCAGGAGCCGTCTCTCCGGATCAGACAGGAGGGACTAGTTCTCAGGGAAGTGCTGCCGCCTTGCAGTGTGTGAGGGAAAGAGACCCGGGTCCGAGCGGGGGCGCCGTGGGGAGGAGAGGGGGCGCTGAGGCTCTGTCCTCCGGCCGCGCCAGCCAAACCCTTCGCTTCGGCACGGGCTGAGCGACGGGAACGAGGCTGTTCCGTCAGGGAGCTCCTAACGCACCACCTGGAAGAAGGCACCTTGGACGTGCTTCGTGTTTGTTTTAGGGGCTGAGGATACCCTCATCCCCTCCTCCTCACCCCGTGTGTCGCCTGCAGTTCAGGTTGCCGCTGATGGGAATTGGGCTAATAAGGCTGATGGAACCGAGAAGAGTTCTAGGTTTCAGGACAGGAGCCAGGGTGCAGAGAGAAGCTTTGAGCAGGAGCGGGGTGAGAGTGACGTCTGTGGGCCGGTCACTGATGTCCGGGGAGCTCTCCCTCGGGGGCGTGGCTGCGGGCGCGCGGAGGAGGCCCGTGTCTGTGCCACCGCAGGGTGTGACCGGGAAGTCCGGTGGCTCTGGAGTGTGGGCTCGGGCTTCCTGGCAGTGCCCTGTGGCGTGTGCCCTGGAGGCCCCTCCGAGCCTCAGTCTCCCCTCTGGTAACAGCCTGGGGAGCTGTGAGACGGGGCGTGTGGAAGCGCTGGCCACACCGTAGAGACAGTCAGTAGCCATTTCCTCGAACGCCAGTCGCTGTGCCGTGGCCGACCCCGGGCTGGGCTGCTGTCCGCGGACGTGGACGCCCGAACGTGGGCGGAGCCGGCCAGGCCGGCGTCTCAGTGACCGCCGGGCGCTGGGAGGGACCGCGCTCTGGAGCCGGCTGCGGGCGCTGTTTGGGGGGGGGGGGGCGGGCGGCGAGGGGGCAGCGCCTTCCTTCAGGCCCCCCCTCCCGTGCTCCTGGGAGGAGAGGGGGTCCCCAGGGCCGCGAGTTCACGGGTGGCGCCCCGGCGTGGGGGGCGGGAGGTCAGCACCCGGGCGGCTGGGGAGCCTGTGCTTTAACGGGGGGCACCGCAGGCCTCCGCGGGCGCCCGGTGCCGGGAGAGGGCGGGAACCCCCCTCCCCCCCAGCCCCCCCCCATGGCGCCCTGTGCCGGGAGAGGGCGGAGACCCCACCCCCGGGCGCCCCGTCTGGGAGAGGGTGGGGACCGGGGACCCTCTGAGGGCGCCCCGTCTGGGAGAGGGTGGGGACCGGGGACCCTCTGAGGGCGCCCCGTGCCAGGAGAGGATCGGGGACCCCGGCCGGGTGCCCTGTCTGGGAGAGGGCGGGGACCGGGGACCCCCGGGGGCGCCCGTGCCGGGAGAGGGTGGGGACCCCTGGGGGCGCCCGGCCTCCTGAGGTCCCAGCGGCGGCGCCCCCTCCAGGAAGCACGAGTGGGAGAAGCACGGGACGTGCGTGGCGCAGCTGGAGGCCCTGGGCTCGGAGAGGAAGTACTTCGGGAAGGCCCTGGACCTGTACCGGGCGCTGGCGCTCAACAGGTAGCGTGGCCCGCCTCCCCCTCCCCGCCGTGACCTCCCGTCCCCGAGGGCGGGGGCCGAGCCGCTGGGCCCCGGGCTCCTGGTGAGGGTCTGAGACGTCCTCCGGCCCCCTCAGGCCTGCCGGGCCCTGGCCTCGGCCACGGGCTGCGGCCACGGACATGGGCCGCCGCTCCGGGCGCGGACACTGGGTGCGGGGGAGGGGTGCGGGGTGACGGGGGGCGGGGGGGGCAGCCGCCTCGGCCACGCTGGCCGTCCTCACAGGCCGGCTGCCGGTCCCGGAAGCGGGGCCGGAGGACGTGGGACTGGGTCAGGGGAAGTGACGCTGAGAAGAACGAGGAGGAGAGGGCCTGGCTAACAGCCTGTCCTCGCTCTGCTTCCAGCATGCTGCAGAAGCTGGGGGTGGTCCCGTCCGGGGGCAACTACTACCAGGTGAGTCACTGCCCCGTCTGCCCACTGCGTCCCGCCGCGTCCGCCCACCGGGCCCCGCCCACCAGCCCACACCCCCGGCCTGGGCCGTGAGGCCAGAGGGAGCCACCACTTCCCTCCCTGCGTGGGGCGGCTCCAGCAGACGGTTATCACTGATGAGAGAAACACCGATCGGCTGCCTCCTGCTCGCCCCGCACTGAGGATCCAGCCCACAACCCGGGCGGGCTCAGTGTGGGTGAGGAGGGTTGGGCCGGCAGGAGTTCGGGGTGGGGGCCCCGTGGCCAGGCAGAGAGGGTCACCCCTGCCCACGGACTGCTCTGTGGCTGGGCCCGGGGTCTGTGTCCTCCCCACGGGGGGGCGGGGAGGACGGGGCCTGGGGACGGGGTCTGTGTCCTCCCCACGGGGGGCGGGGAGGGCGGGGCCTGGGGACGGGGTCTGTGTCCTCCCCACGGGGGGCGGGGAGGACGGGGCCTGGGGACGAGGTCTGTGTCCTCCCCACGGGGGGACGGGGAGGACGGGGCCTGGGCCCGGGGTCTGTGTCCTCCCCACGGGGGGGCGGGGAGGACGGGGCCTGGGGACGAGGGGGTGCAGGCCGTGGGGTTTCGGACTCCCCTGGAGCGGAGGGGGGCCTGACGTGGGGCTCAGGGAGGTCCTGCCACGGGTCCCGGCCACAGGTCTGGCTCCTCTGGGGCGTCCCCTCTGACACGTCACTCCATTCCAGGTGTCAGACATCAAGGATGCCCTCACCGGCCTGTACGGAGTCCCACCCAAGATCCAGTGTCTCCCGCCCGAGCAGGTCAGGGCCGTGCGCTGCGGTCTGTGCCGAGCAGTGGGGGCCACACTGCTGGGCTGAGTGCTCACGTGGAGTTCCCGTGTGCTGCTGTGTGTGTGTGTGCGCACGCGAGTGGTGCAGGCATGTGCTGTGTGGGGTATACACGGCATATGCTGTGAGTGTGGTGTGTGTGTGTGTTTGTGTATGTGTGTGTGTGAGAGTGTGTGTATGTGTGTGAGTGTGTGTTGAAACCACCTGTTCTTTGGCTCCAGGCTCTGGGGCAGGGTGTTGGTCCCTTCCTACCCAGGATGCACTGTCCCGGGAGGGGAGGTGGGTCCCTGTGGGCTGGCATCGGAGCTGGGAATGTCTGCTGTGACTCGGTGGCCCTGGCCCGGTTCACACGCGGGCTGTGGCGTGTCTGGGGGAGGCCTGGCGTGCCGGCAGCTGGGGACGGGTGCCCGGAGCGGTCTGGGCTGGAGCCGCCTCTGGTCAGCCCCGGGTCCCGCCCGGGGGCCGGGCTCCGTCACAGGAGAACTGAGTGACCGTCTCCGCAGGGCGAGGAGGTGCAGCTGCTGGGGCAGATCGAGCTGTGCTTCACCAAGGACCTGCAGCTGCAGGGCTGCGCGGAGCCCGGGCAGCCGAGGGCGCCGGCCGGCCTCGCCCGGGACCTGCAGGTGTGCAAGGACGGCCCCGTCTTCTACCCGCCGCCCCCCTAGCCGGCCCGAGGCGCCTGGGCCTGGCGTTCGTGGTGAGAGGCCCGCAGCCTGCTGTCCGGAGGCGGGAAGCGCGTGGCTGCTGTGGCTCAGCTATTCGGTTTCGCTTTTTACTCCCGGAGGATGGTTCCGCTCCCTGAATAAAGCCGTTCTCTCCCTCTGGTCTCTGCGTGTCTCCGCCGGGCGCCGGGGCGGTGGCCGCTGCCGAGGCCTCCGCGGTCCCTCCGGGCTGCCTCCGCGGCATGGCCTCCGCGGTCCCTCCGGGCTGCCTCCGCGGCATGGCCTCCGCGGTCCCTCCGGGCTGCCTCTGCGGCATGGCCTCCGCGGTCCCTCCGGGCTGCCTCCGCGGCACGGGCTCCTCTGGGCTCCCGCTCCCAAGCTGGGGCGTCCCCGCCACCTCGGGGCGGACAGTTCCCGGTCCCCGAGGCCAGAGGTGGCCACACGTCCCCGCAGCGTCCCTCGGGGCCGGGCACAGGCGCGGGCGCGGGTCCGAGGGCTGCAGTCTCGCCCTCAGAGGGACCGGTGTGGTCACAGGTGCCAGGCGGCTCCCGGCGGGCGCGGCGCTGCCCTGCTCTCTAACCCGAAGGTCAGGCACTCAGGCCCTCCTCTGTCAGAAGCCTGGGCCTCCGGGTCATAGGCCAGTCAGTCCTTGGAAACCTGGGTCCAATGTGGCCGGCCCTCGGGACCCGCTGCCAGGCACCCGCATCGGAACGAGGTGCCTGGATCGTGGGGGGGCCCTCTCCTCTCCCAGGTCGCCCCGCGGTCCGGGGGGCTGCAGGGCGCGGGCCCGTGTCCCAGCACGTGGTGACCGGGCTGGCTGGCCTGGGTGGGCCCGTGCCACCTGCTCTGCTCTCTGGATCGTCGGGGTACGTTCTGGGCCCCCCCAGATGTCACTGCTCGAGCGGCCGCAGTGCCCGGCACAGCCGCTGGGCTAGCAGGTGCTGGAAAGGTGCCTGGTGTCTCCCGAGTGGGCTGCGGGTCAGAGTGGACGGGAGGGGCCGCAGCCGGAGCGGGGGGTGGGGGTGGGGTGGGAGGCAGCAGGTGCTGGGTGGGCAGCGGCTCCCGTTCCAGGTGATGGGCAGGGTTAACGCTGCTGAAGGCCCCCTGGGCCGTGGGGTCTGGGCGGGGGGGACACTCCCTGAGGAGGGAGGACTCGCGGGAAGGCACCAGCCAGAGGGCCTGGAGCTGGTGACGATGATCTGTGATCACACCCACAGCGGTCCCTCCGCCTTTCAATGCGTTTCCCCAAAGTGGACTCAAACACGTATGTTCCCGGAAACAGGATCCACACACGTGCTTGTCACATGGGTCCTTATAGTCATGAGTGACAAAACATGGGAGGTGTCTTTACACGTGAAAGGAGCCCTGTGCCCTGCTGGTGGGAATGCAGGCTGATGCAGCCACTGAGGAGGGCAGTATGGAGTTTCCCCAAAAAACTAAATACGGAACTGCCATCCTAACCAGGGATCCCACCTCTAGGGCTGTATCTTAAGAGACCCGAAGCACCATCAGAAGACTGTATGCACCCTGTGCTCATAGCAGCACCATGGACGGGAGCTAAGATCTGGAAACAGCCCAGGCCCACCATAGGCGAGTGGATAAAAAGCCGTTCACACCACGGAATACTGCACAGCAATAAAGAAGGATCTCTCGCCCTTTGAGACAGCTTGGAGGGGCCTGGAGAGTATCGTGCTAAGTGAAATAAGCCAGTCAGAGAAAGACAAGTGTCACATGATCTCATTTATGGTGAAATCTAATGAACAAAATCAATGGACAAACTAGATCCAGAGGCATGGGAGCATGGAACAGACAGAATCTCAGAGGGAAGGCGGGGGAGGGCAGGTGGGTGAAAGGTGATCAACCAAAGACCTTGTGTGCGCACGTGCATAACCCGTGGTCATGGACAATAGGGCAGGGGCGGGGCGGGCTGGAGGGGGTCAGTGGGGTACAGGAGGACCTATGCAGTGCTTTCAGCAATAAAGATTTTTAAAAATACAAAAAGAAGGGGTATTATAGGCCCGAGTAATTGAGAATCGCCTTCAGGTACGGTTTGATCAGGCTCCCACTCAGCTCCTGTTGGCCGGGCTCCGTCCCCCCACAGAGGCTGTTCCCGCCCCAAACGGTCTCCCCGGAACACAGGAACCAAACGGCGGCAGCTGGCCGGCCGCCCGCCCGGCGCCATCGGGAAGCCCCGGCCGTTCCCGCGTGGACCAGGCTCCCTCACGCCTGTCCTCCTCCTCCTGTCTGCGTCGGACTCGGGACAAGCGGCCCTCCCTGCAGGCGCTCATCCCAGCTGGGGTTCCGGTGCACGGCCACACTGCGTTCCATGTGAATCACAGCGTACAGGGGCCTGCGTCCTACCCGGTGCTTCACACCGGATCTTATTAATTCCCACGGCGAGCCTGCTCGGACCCTGCCCTGGCGCCTGGGGACTGACGGGTGCTCAGCGCCTGCTCAGGGCCCAGCGAGGCTGCGGGCGTTGGAAACGCGTCAGAACCTGTGCAAGCACCAGCTGGGCCCACTTCCTGTCCCTGTGCTGCCGCCGTGAAGGCCGGAAGGCGAGCGAGGCTGAAGGAGCAGCAGCCTCTGCCTCAGGGCCATGCCCCCTTCTGTGCCCACAGTGGTGCCTCCGAGCCACTTCCTGCCCACAGCCAGCAGCCCCCTCCGCTGGGGGCTGAGCCGTTACCACCCTCTGCTGTGGGCCGGGCCCCTGCAGAGAGCGGGGAGGGGCACTCCGGGGAGGGGCACTCCACCCCGAGGCTTTGCACCAGGCAGCCGTGTGCTGGGTGGTGTGAGCCTGGTGCTCGGTGCCTTCGGAGGGGATGGGGTGAGCCCGGTGCTCGGTGCTGCCAGAGGGGACGGGGTGAGCCCGGTGCTCGGTGCCCGGAGGGGACGGGGTGGGGTAAGCCCGGTGCTCGGTGCTACCAGAGGGGACGGGGCGGGGTGATCCCGGTGCTCGGTGCTCAGAGAGGACAGGGTGGTGTAAGCCTGGTGCTCGGTGCTCGGAGGGGACGGGGCGGGGTGATCCCGGTGCTCGGTGCCACCGGAGGGGACAGGGCGGTGTGAGCCCGGTGCTCGGTGCCACCGGAGGGGACAGGGCGGGGTGATCCCGGTGCTCGGTGCCTTCAGAGGTGACGGGGTGAGCCCGGTGCTCGGTGCCGCCGGAGGGGACGGGGGGGGGGGGGGGGGGGGTGAGCCCCGTGCTCGGTGCCGCCGGAGGGGCGTGCAGGTCCTCTGAGGGGCAGTGGGCCGGGCCGTGCACCGTGCTGAGCAGGGGGAGGCCCCGGGAAGCAGGTCCCCTCGTTGCTGGGACCCACGTGTCCCCCTCTGTCGGCCCCTTCCATTCCCTGAGGAGCGGCTGCCCGGTCTCGCTGTCGCCATGGTTTCAGCCCGGGCGGCCTTGGATGTGCACAAAGCCGAGCGCCCGGGGTCAGGCCAGCTGTCCCTGCTCCGCGTGGGCGTCCGCGTGGCCAGGGCGGGGGCAGCGTCAGCTCCACGGACCCCCTGCTGGGCCCCCTCCCCCTCCTCCCTCCCCTCCCGGTCAGGGCTGTGCACAGGGGGCGGGAGGCAGACAGGACCGAGCTGTGAGTCCTGAGCCTGCAGAGGGGGCGGCTCAGCTCGCTCCCCTGGCTTCCCCCCAACCCCCCGCCCCTCCGTCCTGCACCGCAGCCCGTCCCGGCCGACCCAGGCCTCAGCCGGAGGGAGGGGCCGTGAGACCCAGGCCCGTGGCTTCACATTTAACAACCGTGTGGCGCCCCGGCCGTGTGCTCAGTGGTTAGAGCAACGGCCCACGGACCACAGGGTCTCGGGTTCAGTCCCCACCGAGGGCAGGCAATCGTGGGGCAAACAATCATGTGTCTCTCACACATCGATGTTCCCCTCTCCCCGCTCCCGCATGCTCTCCTCTCCAACAGCCAATGGAGAAAGGATCCTCGCCTCTGAGTGAGGATTAAACACCCACCAGGCACGGGGTTTCCTACCCCTTCCTGTGTGAGGCCCGGGGCTCCGAGGGCCAGCGGCACCGTGGTGTTATGCCGGGCGTGGGCCATGCACCGTGCTGGCGCGGGGACAGGGCTCGGCACACCGCTCTGCACCGGGCCTGGGGAGTGACGGGCAGGCCTGCCGGCTCCTGCGGGAGCAGCTTCCACCAGCTGTCTCACCCGAGGACACGAAGAGTCAGACCGGGACAGGGCGACCGGGAGGCAAGGGGACCATTCGCAGAGGGCGTCTCAGCAGAGCCCGCACTGGCCTCCGGGGGGGAGGGGCGGGGGTGCGAGGTCAGAGGACAGCTCCCCTCGCCCGCCCGCCTGCCGCCGTCCCCCGTGGGGTGGGGCCCCTTGTTTCGGGGAGATGGTCCCGGCTCGGGCAGGGCACGGCAGGCTGGGCCCCTGTGGGTCCGGGAGGGGAGCTGGTGCAGGGAGGTCAGGGCACCAGGTCCCGTCTTCCCGTGAACAACCCGACTCCGGGGGCACCGGCCAGACCCGGGCCCCGAGGGCAGAGTCCGGCCGGGCCGGTCCCGTCGGCCACCGCGCACCCGGCCGGCTCTGGAGCCCGAGAAGCCCGGTCCTTCGTTCGGAGCCTTTCTGAGGGGCGAGCCAGGAGCTGCCACGGGCCAGGCCGAGGAGCGCCGTCCACGCCACCAGAGGGCGCCTGGCTCTGCGGGGGCAGGAGGCGCGGCGCTGGGCCGTGGGCACGCTGAGGGAAGGCAGCGTTCAGACGCGAGACAAAGGCTGTTTCCAAAGAAAAGCGACAGCGGAGCGATGGAGGCTGCGGCCCGTCTCACACGCCCACACGCCCGTCTCCCGGGAGGGAGCTCCACCCACAGGAGCCGAGCGGCCGCCCAGAGGTGTCTCTGCTCTCCTCGTCCTGGCCGGGCTCCGGGGGGTGGGGAGGGGGGTCAGGCCGGGCTCCGGGGGGTGGGGAGGGGGTCAGGCCGGGCTCCGGGGGGTGGGGAGGGGGGTCAGGCCAGGTTCCGGGGGGTGGGGAGGGGGTCAGGCCGGGCTCCGGGGGGTGGGGAGGGGGGTCAGGCCGGGCTTCGGGGGGTCGGGAGGGGGATCAGGCCGGGCTTCGGGGGGTCGGGAGGGGGGTCAGGTCGGGGCTCTGTGGGGTCAGGTCCGTGGCCACGGTCCTACAAATATCCTGCCCGCCCAGGCGGCGGGGCCAGCGCTGGTCGGGTGTTAACTGACGCTGCACCTGGGCCTGCCGCTCCCCTGTCACCGGGCCCACGAGAGGAACATCAGCGCCCTCCGAGACCCGCGGGCACGGCGATGGCGTCGCTGCCGGGGGGCCAGTCCTGTTTGTTCATTTATTATCCATGGGGTATCTTTCCATGTTTAAAAATATATATGTTTATTGATGTCAGAGAGGAAGGACAGAAACATCAGCAATGAGAGAGAATCCGGGATCGGCTGCCTCCTGCCCGCCCCACACCGGGGACCGGGCCCACAATCCCGGCACATGCCCGGTCCAGGACTCGAATCGCGACCTGGTTCCTAGGTCAAGGCTCAACCACGGAGCCACGCTGGCCGGGCTCCACCTCTTTCCTGAAGGCCGTGGTCACCACGTGGATTCCAGTGGCAGCCCCTGCCCACAGGATGTGGGTGCCTTTGGGACGAGGCCCAGCGGGTGGGACACGCTGGGCTGGGCCGGCCCGGCTGCTGCTGTGGGCGTGGTACTGGGCAGCAGCTGTGGTCAGCTTTCGGGAGGCGGAGGGGAATCTGGGAACAAACGGGTCTGGCGGAGGCTGGGTGAGATGAACCGGCAGAGGTCCGGTGACAGCTGCTGCCCGGGAGCCGCGCCGGGAAAGGCCCGCCGGTCCTGCCTCCGCGGTCCGGAGGCCAGGAGGCCGTGTCCCGGGAGCTTCCTGCCCGAGGTGCTGAGCTCTGGGGGCGCTGGAGCAGGAAGCTGGAGAGATTTCACATCCTCACTCCTGAAGGGTGCGTGCGTGTATGGGTGCGTGTGTGGGTGTGTGTACATACGTGTGTGTGCGTGTATGCATGTGCGAGTGTGTGCTTGTGTGTGTGAGCACGTGCGTGTGTCCTGTCTCCAGCCTGAGGCTCAGGCCTGTAGAACTGATGGCATTTGCTGGGCTGTTTTTCCCCAGAGGGAGACCCTTCCCGCCCGCGGGGGCCTGGCTGGCAGGGTTAGGGTTAGCTCCTCCCTCACAGCCCTCGCGGGGACCTCCTCGCGCACAGCCTCACCGCTCCAGCCTCTCGCTGAGCAGCCCTCGGAAGCAGCCGCAGGTGCGCTCGGCCGGCCGGCCGCGCTGGAGGAAGTGGGCTTCAGTGGACACGAGGATGGGCGTGCGGTGCAGTCACCTCAGTGTCTTTCCAACCGGGCTGCCTGGGCTCCTGGGCGGCGGTTCCTGGCCCCGCTATGGCGCCTGCAGTGTCACCGTGGCCGGCTGACTCGGTGCGGCCGGAGCCTGGCACCTGCAGACGGGGTCTCCACGCAGCCTCTCCGCGGGAGTCCGCCGCCCAGGCCCTCTATTCTGCCCCGCCCAGGCCGTCCCCACCTCCCCCTCCCCGTCCTCAGCTCCCCCTGCCCCTCCCCGTCCTCAGCTCCCCTCCCCGTCCCCAGCTCCCCCTCCCCGTCAGCTCCCCCTCCCCGTCCTCAGCTCCCCTCCCCGTCCCCAACTCCCCCTCCCCGTCAGCTCCCCCTCCCCCTCCTCAGCTCCCCCTGCCCCTCCCCGTCCTCAGCTCCCCTCCCCCCTCCCCCTCCTCACTTCCCTTGCCCCTCCCCCTCCTCAGCTCCCCCTGCCCCTCCCCCTCCTCAGCTCCCCCTCCCCCTCTCTCTCCTCAGCTCCCTGCTCCCCCTCCTGGTCCTGCAGCGGCCCCAGCAAAGCACCAGGAATGGTGCGGAGCCAGAAACCACAGGGCGTCCCTCTGGCGGCGGGGGCTGAGGGCCCAGGGTGGGCATGGCTGGCCGCCCGGTAGGACGCCGGTTACACTGAACGGGACCACCCCTCTCCGGAGGGGCCTCATCTTGAGAAATGACAACTATAGCCCAGCGGGCGGGGCTCAGGCTGAGCGTCAACCTAGGAACCAGGAGGTCGCAATTTGATTCCCGGCCAGGGCGCATGCCCGGGTGGTGGGCTCCATCCACAGTGGGGGGCGTGCAGGAGGCAGGGATCCATGATTCCCTCTCATCGTGGATGTTTCTACCCAAACCCATGTCTGTGATAAGCCAGGGGGAAAGGTCGCCGGGGGAGGGACCCGCTTTCTGTCGTGGCCTCACGGGCGCTGGGCCTCCCCCTGGGACCTGTGCCGGCCACGGCCCCTCTGCTCACATCCGCCCCACAGGGACGCCCTCAAATCAGCTCCAGGGGACTCTCCTGCGGAGTCCGCTCTCATTTCTGTTTGTTTTTGCTCTAAATACAAAGATTCTGGGATTCTGGCTATTTTTTAAATTTAGTGGGGTTTTTTTTTTGTGTGTGTGTTTGTTTTGTTTTGTTTTTGCTAATAAACTAGATTTCTCAATGATTTTAAAAATATATATTTTTATTAATTTTTTTTAGAGAGGAAGGGAGAGGAATAGAGAGTAGAAACATCAATGGGAGAGAAACATTGATCAGCCGCCTCCTGCACACACCCAACTGGGGATGTGCCCGAAACCAAGGCACATGCCCTTGACCGGAATCGAACCGGGACCCTTCAGTCCGCAGGCGGATGCTCCATCCACTGAGCCGCACCCGCCAGGGCAGACTCTCGGTGATTTTATGGAAAGAGGGGATGGACGAGGTCAGAGGCAGGAAGCGATGTTTTGCTCCGAGAGAGCGGCGGAGGAGCAGGAGGCTGTTAGTGAGCACTGCCCCCGGAGGACGGAGCTCAGGGCGCTCTGGGGGCGGGAGGTCTGCATGGCCGCCCACTCTGAGGCCGGCGGGGTGAGGAAGAAGACAAGAGACAGAAGAGAAAAGCAGGGAGTTTCCCCAGAAGGCGGTGCTCTGAGTGGCCCCGTCAGACCCGAGGGCGTCCCCGTGAGGCGGCCCGGCCTGCCTGCCGCCTGGGCCCGTGGGGGGCGCTCACCTGTGGATGGGTGTGAGCCACGTGGGTGGGAAGTGAGTGAGGAAGCCGACAGCCCACGGGCCCTGGGGAACGTGGAGATCCTTCCCCCAAGGCTGGTCCTGCCTCGCAGACGGGGAGCGGGCAGAGTCCACCGCACCGCCTGTCCGCAGGCTCTCCGAGGCGGCTCTGTGGCCCGGCACCTGCCCGAGGGCCGAGCTCCGCCGGCATTCGGCTCCTGGGGAAGAGCCCCCGCCGACCCCACGCCTCTCCCCCGGCCTCGGGCCTCTCCGCCGGCGCTGACTGAGGCTTGGCTTCTGGGGGCAGAGCCGCTGCGGCCGCCCTCAGCTGCGATGGGGGCACAGGGAGCCCCTCCAGGGCCCCTGGCCGCGTCCTTCCTGCCTGCCCCTCCTGACCGGCTAACGGGGTCCTGCCGGCTCAGGGAGGCCCTTGGCAAAGGAAGGGAGGGTGTGTGTGTGTGTGTGTGTGTGTGTGAATGTCTATGCACACGTGTGTGGATGAGTGTGTGAATGGGTGTGCATAAATGTGTGTGTTGTGCATGTGTTGTGTGAAGCATGCATGTTTGTGTGTGAGCGTGTAAGAGTGTGTGTGGGTGAGAATGTGTGTGTGTGTGTGTGTGTGTGTGCGCGCGCGTGCGCTTATGTGTGTGCGTATGCGTGTGCGTGCACGCCGGAAGGGAGAAGGGCAGAGCCTGCGGCAGGGCCCCTCCCTCTTCCCGCCCCTCCCCCAGCCCTTGGTTGCTAGGCAGTTTCCATGGCAGCAGCATCCTCAGACCCAACTCTCACCCCTCCCTCCGAGCCAAGTAAGGTAAATAGTAGGGGGAGGCGATGGGGGGGGGGGGGGTGACCGGATGCTGACAGCTCGCGTGCTCTCACCAGGTCGTGGCTGGGTCTCCAGCTGCGGCTCCTTCTCCTGCAGCTGGAGAGGCCGGGAGCCGGGAGCCGGGAGCCGGGAGCAGCAGCGGCTGCGGCTGGGAGCCTGGGTGGCGGGAGGCACGCCCGCTCTCAGCCATATTGAGGACTGGGCTCCCTGCCCACCCCGGCCTGGCCTGCGGGCCCCTCCGCCGTCAGCGCTGACGTCCCGGGCCCTCCGGCCCGGCCCCCGTCTCCTCCCGCCCGTCAGCGCGGCCGGAGGGAAAGTTTGCCGGCATGCCGATCGCACAGCTGCTGGAGCTATGGAAGAGGATCGAGGTGGAGCCCATGGAGAGTGAGGTGCGTGCGGGGGGGCACTCCTCAGTCCGGGGACCTGCCGCAGCTCGGGGGAGTGGACCGTGGACCGCGGGCCGTCTGCGCAGGGACCTGGGCACCTCACGTGCATGGAGGTGCACGCTGTTATAAACATGCATGTGCACACAGACACACACGCGAACTCCGTGTGAGTGTGTACACACGCTCACAGCACGGAGCGGGTGCAGACTTGTTTATGGACGAATGAATGGGAGGAGGCGCTGCTCGGCACCCGCTCAGCCTGCCTCCCCTCGTTGCCGGGTTACCGCATCCCGGGTTTTCCTTCAACAAGTGGCCCCGAGGGAGGAAACTCCGCCGGCTACAGGGAAGGGGAGCAGAGCAGCCTGCACAGTGGGGCTCCCAGTGCCTGGCCCTCACGGAGGCCTGAGGGGGGCCGAGGGGGACTGAGGGGGCGGGAGATTCGGGGTATGGGCAGAACATCCAGATCAGCTGCCTCGGGCCAGCGCTGGGGGGGTAAGGGGGGGAACAGAGGCACTGTGCTCAGGGTGCATCACAGACGGCCCGCAGACCCACTTCCTGGAGGAGGAGTTCCCAGAGTGACCGACAGACCGACCGGATTCCCTGGGGCCGGTGCTGCCGGCAGCCGCGCCCCTGCGTGGGAGAACGGCTGACTTCCGTCACTGGCTGAATCTGCACAAACCCAGGCCCTGATGCTCCCTTGTTCCCCATCCCCCACAGGCCCACACGTTAATTCTCCCCGTGCTAAATGCTTCATGCAGGCACGAGTGCGTGCTCCCTGCGCTAAGACAGCCAAACGACACGATTTCACGCTGAAGGAGGATCCTGCTGTGGAGGAGGAGTTACCAGTTTGTGTTCACTATGGTTTGGGGCCAGGCCCCCGGGTAGCGGGGCACAGGGGGTTTCCGCAGAGCGGGGAGCGCAGCCGTGCCGAGCCTGCCTCCTGTGGACGGCGCCGGCCGAGGGAGAGGCTCCCATCGGAGCCGGCGCTGCTGCGGCCCTGACTGCACAATGGGGAAACCGAGGCTTGGCCCGCGACAGCCTGAGACCCTGAGCAGCGAGCAGAGACCGCCCCTCGGAAGTCCTCCCCAGACTCACTCCGTCCTCCTCGGAGCGGAGCCGCTGGGGCCGCCCTGTCGCCCGGTGCCCCACGCCCCCGGCTGCTCCCGTCGAGCCTGGTGGGTGCTGCGCCCGATTGGCCAGTCTGGTCAGGTGCACTCGTGGCTCTAACCCAGCGGCTCTCCTCCTGGGGGTCGTGACCCCTTTGGGGCTCGAACGACCCTTCCCCAGGGGTTGCCTAAGACATCCTGCATGTCAGACATTTACATGACGGTCCAGAAGAGCAGCAAAGTCACAACTACGAAGTAGCACAACAATAATGTGGCTGGGGCCACCACAACCTGAGGAGCTGCTAAAGGGCGGCGTTAGGAAGGTTGAGGACCACCGCTCTGACCGATCGCTGCCTGCCCCGCGGCCTGTCCGGGAGGGTGCACGGAGCAGGTGCAGGGAGCTCGGGTCCGGGAGGGCGCGGGCGGCCACGTTCTCCGTGCTGACGGGTGTGGTGAGCCTCTGGATCGGCACCGGCCCGCCATCACCCACCTGCTGACGCCGTCCTGTGTGCCTTTCCCCAGACGCCCGAGGAGGACATGGCCCTGGACCCCGCGCCCACCACGGATGCGGACGCAGAGGCGGACGCAGAGGCGGCCGCGGAGGAGGTAACTACACGCATTTCATTACAGGCTCCGGGGCAGGGGCGGTGGAGGTCTTACCTGGGTGTGCGTGGCCTTTTTATTTTACTTTTTAAAATATGATCTCACAGAGGAAGGGAGAGGGGGAGAGGGAGAGAAAAACATCAATGATTGGCCGGAATCATTGATTGGCTGCCTCCTGCACGCTCCCTACTGGGGATCCAGCCCGAAACCCGGGCCTGTGCCCTTGACTGGAATAGAACCCACGACCCTTCAGTCCACAGGCCAACGCTCTATCCACTGAGCCACACCGGCCAGGGCTGCTCGGGCTTTTTAAAGAGGAGTGGCCTGTGTTTTAATAGCACAGGTGTGAGGACTGGGGGGCTCGGTGTAAGGGCTCAGGGGGCTCAGGCGTGAGTGCCCGGCGGGCACAGCCCAGGCAGCAGGAGGGCTCAGGGTCAGGGGCTGCTCCACGTGGCGGTGCCTGGGCCGCCTGCAGACGGAGGGGCCGCAGGTGGAGACAGAGCTGGGCGCTGTAGGGAGGGTGCGTCCTGGGGGAGAAACGGAGGCAGAGAGAGCCAGAGCCAGGGAACAGTGGGGTGTGCGGCTGACCTGAGCGGCTCTAGGCCTCACTGGGGTCAGGGGGAGCCGTGGGGACAGTGGGTGTGTGGCCTCCTGGGTCACGGGGAGCCGTGGTGCCCAGCGTTGTCCATGGGAGCGTGGACGTGAGAACGCCGAGTCTGAGGCCGCGTCGAGGCTGCAGGAAAGGGGTCGTTCAGAATTCCTTCCAGGCAGCGGCACACGGGGCGGGACAGGCCGGTCGGGAGATGCAGTGACCCCGAGGCTCAGCCGCGCCCCGTGGGGACCGGAGGTCGTGAGCTGTGCCTGTCCACTGGCTTTTGGACCGCCGGAGGGCGGTGCCCAGCGGCCGGGTCTGCAGGCCGTCCACCCTCCGCTCAGTCTGAACGCGCACACAGAGTTCCCACTGCGAGCTCCGTGCCACCCGGTCTGCGGCCACGTGACCCGTGTCGGCTGAATAACCTGAGCCCGGCTCCTGTCCTCGCCGCTGCCCTTCGGCGGGTGGCTGAGCCGGAGCCCGGTGGAGCCGCTCACACGACGCCCGGCACGGCTGCCCTTAGTGCCACTCGCTGGCCTCTGCGGGGACTTGGTTCGCGGGCGCCCAGGAGGCAGCTGGATGGGGGCCTGGGCGGGCGTGTGAAATAGACCCCACCCTCTCCCCGAGGCACTAAGGCATCACCCCTGGTGGGCTCCCGGCCAGTCCCTCCTGCCGTCTCGCTGGGAGGGCTGCTTCCCTCTCTGCTCCTCGGGGAAACGGAGGCGGCCAGGCCTCCTGAGTCATTTCAAAGAGCACCTTTCCAGGGACCCGATCCCCGGGTGCGCTGGCCCCGATGGGCGCGCTGGCCCGATGGGCGCGCTGGCCCCGATGGGCGCGCTGGCGGTGGGACTGGGCTCACGGGCCAGCTGGTCCTCCCCTCCGGGCCTCAGGCGGCTGACGGGGTGACGGGGTGACGGGTGCCCTGCTCTCCGCTGGGCTCGCCAGCTCTGACCTTGCCGATGACCTGGCTCTTATTGACAATGTGCCCAGGTTCCTACAGCCTGTGTGGAACCAACTTGCGTACTTGTGCCTGTGACCATCAGGCTCCTCCGTGGCCCGCTCGGCTGTCCGGGAGGACAGGAAGCAGCGCGGAGCTGAGTCACAGGCAGCTGGGAGCCGAGCTCCAGGTCTGATTGCTGCTGTTCTGTCTCCTCCCGGCTGTCACGCGGGGGGAGCCGCACCGGGTGGAGCTCGGATCGGCTTCCGCCCTCATGGGCTGGGCCATCTCTTGGGGCCCTCGTGGCCGGCAGCGCCGTGAGCGATGAGTCAGGCCCGCCGTCTGGACGCGGTGTGACGCTCGCTAAGTGCTTTTGTCTCCGCGTCGGCGTGGGTGCGCCGTCCGCCGAGGGCTGAGACGGGCGCCACGGCGCCACGCCCCTGCCAGCACGCGGCCCACAGGGCGGCTGCGCCCCACGGGGAGGCGGGCGCCTCGGAGCCCCTGCCCTGCCCCTCGCCGCAGGGGGACGGACACCCTCTCGGTTTGCAGGAGTGAACCGAGGGGCAGGCGAGGCCCCTGGGCGCGCTGGGCGATCTGTGGGACTCACTCGGGGCGGTCTGCTCACCAGCAGACCCCGCGCACAGGCCCCTCGCCGGCCCGGAGCACTCAGTGCCGGTGTGGGTTTGCGGGCGATGCCTGTGCCTCTCAGCCGCATCCGCAGAGCAGAGACCCCCGGGGCCCCCTTTGGTTCCCAGGTTCCCATGCTGTGGGGGGGCGGGTCTCAGGGCGGAGCAGCCCGAAATCACTCTCCCAGTGTGCCCCATCCACACTCTTTCACCCCAATCGGCCTGTGGGGACAAGAGTGCCCCCCCCCCCCCATGTCAGTGCCTGCGCTCGGTCGCCCAGCCCGCAGCCCCTCCCGGTAAGCATGCGTGGTGCTGCGTCCGCGTCTCGGCAGAGGCCCCGAGTTTTACTGGCGGGAGGTTTTAGGCAAAGAGAGTGATTGAAAATGGCGTTCCTCAACGAGCAATTAGCAGCGCACGTTTAACTGGTAACTGGTTCCTTCGAGTGAAGGTAACAGTGACAGTAGCTGGTTCATTAGCGGGCTAATTGTTTTCATTCAGGAAGCAGTTTAGTCTCTGATGACACACGTCGTTGGAAACACTTCTCAGGCACCATTACCTTCTGAGAGACAAAGTTTTCTGGGCGCACACAGAGTCCAGGCCAGCAGCAGCCTGTCCTGGAGTCCCTGAGACAAACCTCCGTGTTCCTGCAGAGGCACAGCCCCGCGCTGGCGGCAGGCCAGGCGTCCGGGCGAGGCGTGGGCTGGCGGAGCGTGCATGTGTCTGACCTGCTCGCTCCTGTCGAACAGCCCAAGGCAAAGCCCTCGGCTTGCTCAAGGCCTCACTTCCAATGCCACTGACACAGCGAGGAACCCACCCATAACGGAGGCCAAGGCTAACCCGCACACGTGGGCTCAGCGCGGAGGCGTAGCTGGGCCACAGGCTGAGCGGGGAAAGGAGATGGGGGGACTCCTGGAGGAGAAACGGGCACCGGAGGAGGGGCTCTGCAGGGTGGGTTGGAGTTGGCCGGGCGTGAGGGGCGTGTGGGAGGGGGCGTGGCCAGGGGTGGGAGAAGGGGCTGTGTTACAGACGTGAACGTTGAACGGTATGTAAGAGGTTCAGGAGGCAGGAGGCTGGGGTTCGGGGAACTGGAAGAGGAGGCTGTGTGCCGTGGCCCGGATTGGCCTCGTGAAAAGGGGGACGAAGCTCCGTGCAGAGAGCCCACGGAAGCACGGGCCCGTCGCCACAGTCACCGAGCGCCTTCCCTGCCTCAGAGGAGGCCGCAGCCTCCCGGCCTCGATTTCAAACCCCGGGAGCTCTCTCCGGGTCTGGTGCTCGTGGGAGTGAGTCCCACAGCTGCTTCCCGGGAGGATCCACACTTTGGTTGGAAATCCCTGCTTTTATTTGTAGATGAAAATGAAGACAAATAGGCCAACCCTGGGCCCTGTCCGTGGTCCTGAGCCCTTACCAGAATAAGCGTTCCTCGGCCCTTCCCGCCGGATTCCTTGCTCCTCCTCCGAGTCCCTCCCTGTACTGTCTGCTCCCCTCCAGTCCTGTTGGCGTGGACCCTCCGCAGGCCAGCATGGCCTTCCCGGAGCGCCCGGCCCCCCCGCCGACGGCCCGCATCCAGGGAGGAGAGACGGGACGGGACCTGCAGCCAGGCCTGCTCTCCGCGAGATGTCTGTCTCCGTTCGTGCTCCGACATCTCCCCAGGCCGCGTGGGCCCAGGGCGGACCACACCATGCAGAGGGCGTGGGCGTGTCGATTCAGGGTTCAGACGTGTCTGCGTCGTGAGCGTGTGGCTGCGTGTCGGCACTAGAAAGCCAAGCGGCCTGGAAGCCGTGACACGGCCCCACCGCTCAGCACTCTGACAAAACGCATGTTCGTCTCTTCCCACATCGCTGCCCATGAGGTCGCTGGTGAGCAGCCTTCCCCGGCTCCGCCCTCAACCTGGTAACCCCACAACCCCCACCCCCCGCCTCCCCATCTCTGTCCGTCAGGGGGACGCGAAGGAGATGAAACATTTTCTAGACTGGGCTGGCGGCTGCAGAACAATTTTTTTAAAATATTTTTTTATTGATGTCAGAGAGGAAGGGAGAGAGAGGGAGAGATATCAATGATGAGAGAGAACCACTGGTTGCTGCCACCTGCATGCCCCCCACTGGGGATCGAGCCCCAAACCTGGGCCTGTGCCCTTGGCCAGAATCGAGCCCAGGGCTTTCAGTCTGCAGGCCGACGCTCTATCCACGGAGCCGCAGTGGCCAGGGCTGCAGGACGGCTTTTAGTTCCTGCTGCATCCTCAGCACAGTGCGGCCTGGTCACTGTTCCTCCCCGGAGCTCGCCCTCTCCCCGCCTCCCCAGCGCCCCCCGGTGCCGGCGCCACCCCCGGCAGGAATGGGTTTGCGGGAAGAAGCACCAGCACCTCGGAGTGCCGCACCGCTCCCTTCGGCGCCGGCGAACGTTAATGAGCGGAGGAAGGACGACGCTGCGGTCTCGCCTCGGAGGGAAGAGCCGGCCTGACTCTCAGACCCGCTTTTAGAAACGCGCTCCCTTTGCTGCTGGCTGACATGGCGCCTGTTCACATGGCTCAGATGGTAATCGGCGTCTCCATCTCCTTGAGAACACCGTGCCTTCCCGCGTGGCGTCCCAATGGGATGGTCCTGGTGCGATGCCAAGTTTTAAGCACAAAGCCATTCCTGTCTTTGAAAAACCTTAAATACGCTTATTGTGGCAACATGTGTGCACATGCCTGGCTGGTGTGGCTCAGTGGTTGAATGTTGACCTATGAACCAGGAGGTCATGGTTCAATTCCTAGCCAAGGGCACAGGCCTGGGTTGCGGGCTCCATCCCCAGTGGTGGTGGTGGGGGGGGGGGATGTGTGCAGGAGGCAGCCGATCCATGATCCTCTCTCCTCATTGATGTTTCCATCTCTCTCTCTCTCTCTCTCTTCCTTCTTCTCTGAAATCAATAAAAACTTATTTCTAAAACACACACACACACACACAGAAAACAACAAATTGTGTGTGTGCCAGGACATGGAATGAGCCAGGACGATGGGGCAGCCGGCTGCTGCTGAACGCAGATGCAGGAAGGTGTCGGCCGTCTTTGGGGTTCAGGCCCGAACCCCCCCAGGGAGGCGCGGGCAGAAGGGGAAGCGGAAACGAGGCCGTTCCCCCGGGGAGCGAGCCTGGGCCAGGGCCCCGGCGATGCCTTCCTCAGGGAGAAACAGGTCACCCAGGCCTCTTTACAGCCAGAGCGAGCTGCTCCGGCACCTGTGCCGGCCTGAGGGCCCCCACACAGACGCTCCAGCCCAGCCCAGCCCGTTTGTGAAAACAGCCTCAGCGGGACCCTGCGGAGGCCTGAGGGAGGCCCTGAGGGAGGCTGTCACTCCGCGGGCGGGTCCTGGCGTGCAGGGAGAGGTCGAGGCCGAGGCACGGGCGTGGGTGGGGTTGGCCTGAGGCTCGCTGCCTGAAGGAGTCCCGCAGGTTTCGGGGAGGAGGCCCTGCCCACACCAATGATGGCCGACACCTTGCCTGTGTCCGGGGCTCAGCAGCAGCTGGCTGCCCCATCGTCCTAATTCCAGGTCCCCAGGGCACACACATTTTGTTGTTTTCTGTGTGTGTGTTTTAAAAGTAAGTTTTTATTAATTTCAGAGAGGAAGGGAGAGGGAGAGGGAGATGGAAGCATCAATGAGGAGAGAGGATCAGGGATCAGGTCCGCGCCCCCCCCCCGCCCCCCCGGGAATCCAGATGGCTGTGAGCTGGTGTGGCCTGGGTCCTGGCAGCCCGGGCGCCCGCTGGGTGCCTCCAGGCACTCCGCACGACGCGGGCACCGCTCCGGTCTCCGCGGGCGTGGGGCAGACCGCGCTGGTCTCAGCGGCGCCCTCTCGGGGCCGAGGCGGTGTCACTGCGGGTCCAGGTCCAGGTCCTGCCGTGGGACCTCCCCTCCCCCAGCCCTGGAGCTGCCCACAGGGACGGGGAGGGTCTCGGGTTCGAGTTCTTTGGAAACAGCCGAGGAGGCCATTCCCTCTGAACCGTGAATGGCTTTCCGCTGGGGCCGGTTCTGGCTTTGGCAGGAAACTGGATGTGGCTCGGTGTTGAGGGGTCCTGGGAGGGGAAGGGGAGGATGAAGCAAGAGGGAAGAGGGAAGAGAAGGAGGTGAGAGGGGAGGGAGAAGAGGGGGAGGAGGACATTGGAGGGAGAGGCAAGACCCCGCATGGAACTGGCATTTTGTTCTGCAGCCTGAGGCCAGGGGCACAGAGGGGAAGGTCCTGGCGGTGTGTTCTCTGCTGCCCCCTCCTGGTGGCCGGGGCTCTGGGGCCTGTGGACACAGGCTCTCTGGGAGTCTCCTGTGTGGATGGGTGGGGTGGGGTGGGGTAGATGGGTGCAGTGGGTCGGTGTGTGGGGTGTGGTGGACTGGGTGTGCCTGCCAAAGCCCCACCATCCAGAGACACATAAAGAATCAACACTGCAGCTGAAAACGTTTTGGCTCAGTGGATAGAGCTTCAGCCTGCGGACTGAAGGGTCCCAGGTTCGATTCCGGTCAAAGGCATGCACCTTGGTTGCGGGCACATCCCCAGTAGGAGGTGTGCAGGAGGCAGCTGATCGATGTTTCTCTCTCATGGATGCTTCTAGCTCTCTATCCCTCTCCCTTCCTCTCTGTGAAAAATCAATAAAATATATATATATAAAAAAAAGAATCAACACTGCAGAGAAAGGTTTGGAAAAACCCAACATCTTAAACAGCGATTTTTGATGTCTCGGTGGCTTCTCCGTGGCAGCGTGGGAGGCCGGTCTGAGGCCTCTTAGCAGGGAAGTAGCCGGTCCGGAGTCCTCTGGCCCAGCCGGGGCTCAGTCCTGCGCAGCAGTGCCACCTGCTGGTCCTCCTCTACTTCTCACCCTCACTGGCCACAGAGGGAACGGGTGGGAAATGAGGAGCGAGGTCTGTTCAGACACATGGGCGGGGGTGTGTGTGGGGGGGCGTGCTAACGGCTCACAGGAGGACGCAGAGGCGGAGTCCTCGCAGAGGGAGAGGCCTGGGGTCCAGCCGGCACTGCACGCCGGGCCTCTCCCCCTCCCCCGCACAGGTGCTGCCCAGGTCACAAACCAGGACCCAGGCTGGGGCGGCCGTGGGGGGTGCAGACTCGGCTCGAACCCTGTGGCTGTGTGGCTGTCGTGAGCGTGTGCAGAGGGTGGGACGGTGGGGGCGGCGGGGGCTGGCTCAGCGGTTAGCGATGGGGACACCGGCTTCCTCTGCAGCGTCCTGTTGCACAAAGAGGCCAGTTCCCCTCTGGCCCCAGAGGCCTCTTGAGCGGGTTCCAGGCGGCGCCATGTGGAGGTTCATGTTCCGAAGCCGGCGGTTCCCGGGCCTGGTGGGTGCTGTGCCCGCAGTCGCCTCTGCTCCCACCCTGTCCCTGCTGACCTCCTCTTCCTCTCCTCCGCAGGGCCAGGCCTGGTGGGTGCCCTGCCTCCCGCCCTGTCCCCGTCCCCGCTGACCTCCTCTTCCTCTCCTCCGCAGGGCCAGGCCTGGTGGGTGCCCTGCCTCCCGCCCTGTCCCCGTCCCCTCTGACCGCCTCTCCCTCTCCTCTGCAGGGCCAGGCCTGGTGGGTGCTGTGCCCACAGCCGCCCCTGCTCCCGCCCCGTCCCCACTGACCGCTCCGCCCTCTCCTCCGCAGGGCCAGGCCTGGTGGGTGTCCCTGCCTCCTGCAGCCGCCCCCACTCCCGCCCCGTTTCCGCTGACTGCCTCCCCCTCTCCTCCGCAGGGCCAGGCCTGGTGGGTGCCCTGCCACCCCAGCCGCCTCTGCCCCCGCCCGCACCCCCTCTGACCGCTCCTCTCCCTCCTCCGCAGGGCAAGTGCGACTCCGCCTCGCGGGAGCCCCGGGCCGCGCCTGCCCAGGTAGGACCCTCCGGGTTTGCTTTCTCTGCTCCAAAGCGAGTTGTTTAGAGAAAACATGAGGTGTCTTCTCTCCATTTGTCTGGTTCTGCTCTGCCCGCGGCCGATGGGAAGGATGGGCGACAGGTGCAGTGTGCGGGGTGGGCCAGGCGAGGGCGCCAGGCCGCGGGGCTCTGCGGGGTGGGCGAGGCACCCTGCTCCTGGGAGGACTGTCTGTTCTGCGGTGTGGACTCAGGCAGACCACACGGTGCTTCCGGAATGCACCGCACTCGGATTGACACGCCGGTCCTTCTGTAGAACGTAGAGGAATCTATGAGACGCATGGCTCTTTGTCAGCACCTGAGTTCAAAGGATGCGCGCTCCGCCCGGGGGCTGGGGTCGCCCCGTCAGGCACCGTCCGCTCCGTGTCCCGCGGCCCCGTCACGGCTGCTGCGGTTCTGTCCGTGCACGTTGTCTGACGTACGCGTGACCCCACAGACGGCCCAGGGGCACGGTAGGGTGCATTCTCTGTTCAAAGCTGAGTCTGGCTTCACCTACATCCCAGATCAATGGGGCCTGAAAAGGAGTGGACATTGAGGGAGTGACCAGCTGCTGCCATGCGGGTGCATTCTGGGGTCACCCTTTATGAAGCACTGTGTGCCCTGTTCTTTCAAAACCTCCGAGCTGCTTTTCACACGGCAAGAGACGTGAGAGTGAGCCGGAGCTGGGACGTGGGCCGCCTGCTGCGTCTGCCACCCCCAGCTGGCCCCCAGGAGGCGGGTGCCGGCCCAGGAGGCGGGTGCCGGCCCCCAGGAGGCGGGTGCCGGCCCCCAGGAGGCGGGTGATGGCCCCCAGGAGGCGGGTGCCGGTCCCCAGGAGGCGGGTGCCGGCCCCCAGGAGGCGGGTGCCGGTCCCCAGGAGGCGGGTGATGGCCCCCAGGAGGCGGGTGCCGGTCCCCAGGAGGCGGGTGCCGGGCCCCAGGAGGCGGGTGCCGGTCCCCAGGAGGCGGGTGCCGGTCCCCAGGAGGCGGGTGATGGCCCCCAGGAGGCGGGTGCTGGTCCCCAGGAGGCGGGTGCTGGCCCCCAGGAGGCGGGTGCTGGTCTCCAAGAGGCGGGTGCCGGTCCCCAGGAGGCAGGTGCCGGCCCAGGAGGCGGGTGCCGGTCCCCAGGAGGCGGGTGCCGGCCCCAGCGGTCCCAGCCTCTTACATGGGAGTCCAGGTTCCCACCGGGAGCTTCTCCAGGCGTTAGGCTGGACTGGGTCTTGGCGGTGGAGCTTGGGGAGCGCTGTGGGGGGTCCTGGGCGGGGTCCAGGGGGCAGGAAGCTGCTCCTGCTTGGGTTTCTCTCGGCCACGTGGTGTGAGCACGCGATTCTGTCCCGGAGGCAGTGTCCCCGGACAGACGGCCGCGCAGCCCCTCCCACGGGGAGACCACACGTGAGGGCCACACTGAGAGACGGCGTCCAAGGTAACTCCCTCTGAGGCTGGAACCGCGTGAGCCCGGATCGTCATGACAATCTCGGGTGGCCACACGAAAGGCTCCTGCCCTGTCACCATGGCAACCTCCAGTCCACGTGCTGCCATGTACCTGCACTCAGAGCCCCTGAAGAGGGAGAGGGTTCTGTGGCGGAGCAGCCGTGCCTGACACGACAGCCAGCCAGGGTCAGCGCCCGTCCGCCCCGCGAGGCCGTTCCCAGGCCCGGCCCATGCCTGTGCGTCTCGGGGAGCGCCTCCAGGCCGCGGGTCCCGGAATACCGAGCCCCCTGACTGCCGGCCGGCCCCCTCGGCCCCGCCCCTCCTGCTCTGTCCAGGCCCCGGCACCCGGTGGCCGGCGGCCGGCTGGTGGGCGCTTCCCGTGCGGTGGGCAGCGTGGAGGGGGGTGGCGAATCGGGAGCCTTTTCCGGGCTTCCCCGTGGCTGTGCCCTCCTACCGGATCGCATCCCGGGAGGGAGACGGCCTCGGCTCCCGGCGGCCAGGCCCGGCCCGGAGGGAGCCCTGCTCTGAGCGCCCTCCCGTCGGGGGTAGACCAGATGGACGTGCCTGAGGGACCATTTACACCGTTTCTCAAGGAGCCCGCGTTCTAGTTCGTGCGGAAAACAGCCAAGACAATGTCTGTGGCCCCAGGAGGCCGGGCTCAGGTTAGAGTGACGGGGAGCCGTGGTCGGGATAACTCCGCCCACAGAGGAACCTAGTGCGGGACTCCTGTGAGCCTCACGCAGGCCTGGACTCTACGTCCTTTGGCTAAGTCAGAAACTATTAAAATAATTAAAACAGAATACTCAGGAAGCTGCCACAGACCCTAAGCCTTAAAATATTTCACACCAGAGGCCGGGGCACAGATTCCTGCGGGTGGGTCCCTGGGCCTGGCCTGCGGGGACGGCCGGAACTGGCTCTCCCAGGCCCCTTAGGGGTCCGGATGGCGAGAGGGCGGGCCTGGGTGACGCACCACGGGATCGGCTCCCTCCTCTCTGGCTCCAGTGTGTCACCTGAACCACTGCTGCCAAGCGACGGCAGCTCGGTGGCTCCTGCGTGGAGCATCTGCCCCTGCTGGTCATTGAGCATCATGGTCCTGGCTGCTCAGCTGGGCGACCGGTCACCTAGGCTGTTATATAGAGCAGTGGTTCTCAACAATTTATTTGTTGATTTAAGAGAGAGACGTGTTGTCCACGTGTCCATGCATCCCTGGCTGGTCCTGGTACGTGCCCGACCAGGGACTGGCCTGCAGCCTTGGCGTTGGGGACAACACTAACCGCCTCCATTGCTCTGCCCCCACCTGCGGGCACGCCCTCTCCCTGGTGCCGCCGCCCCCACCCGCCTGCTGCCTGGGCCCTGCTCTGCGCCCGCGGAGGGCGGGGGACGCAGGCCGGCTGCCTCCGTCGCCATAGAGGCGTGTTCGCAGGCAGAGCGCCCCGGGGACCCGCGGCCACCAGAGGATCCGGTTCCGGGCTGTGCGGGTGGCCGTTACCAGGCTTCGTCGGTGCCGCCACGGCCCAGGGGGCGCCCGCAGGGCGGCGGCCGGGCGCCCCGGTCAGGGCCTTCGCCCCCTGGCGCGGTGAGCCGTCCCCGAGGCTGCGGGGACATGCAGGTGGGTGCGCGGCCCAGGCCTGGCCGGGGCCTGGGGGCGCCGAAGCATTGTTCCGGGCCCGGGGCTCTGCGGGCGCAGTCTGGGGTCCCAGGTGGCCCCGGCAGTCCGTGGGGAAGGAGACAGCTCGGCTCCGGGCTCCGAGCCGGCCGCTCTCCCTGCTGCTGGAGCCTGGCCTGCCCCCTGGCCGCTGGGAGCCGGGTGACGGGCGGACGTGGGAAAGGTGAGGGGGAGGGAGGCGCACGCCAGCCGACGGCCCAGGTGCTGCCAGCCCTGCAGGCCCCGTGCCCGGTGCCGGGGCTCCGAGGGAGGTGCCCGGCGCGGGGGTACCCCAGGTCTCCGTAGAGAAGCGGTGCTGTCGTCAGAGCAGCGAAGGCCGTGGCTGCGGTGCTCACCTGCGTGTGCCGTGGCTGCCTGCCCGTCACCTGTGTCACACGCTGCAGGACGTGGGGCCGGAGCAGCTGGAGTCTGTCTCGGCGATTGGGCTTGTTCCTCGGCCCCTGGAGCTGCCCCCCAGGTCGCCCTGCCCAGCTGCCCCCGCGGCTGCCGCCCAGGCCTGGAGCCCGGGGCCAGCAGAGGGAGCTTTTAGGGTCCGCATCCCACGTGGTGGAGGCTCTGTCCACCCAGAGAGCGCCGAGGTCCCCTGTGACCGGGCTGGGTGACCCCGGACATGGATCTGACACTGCGCACACACACGCGCACACACATGCACACGCACACACACGCGCGCGCGCACACACACAGCAGGGAGAACATGGCTTCCTTCCGAGGGAGTCACCCGCAGCCGCCTCCCGCAGCCGCTGAGCTGTGCTGCTTCGGGCCGAACACGTGTGTTCGAGTCATTATTTTGGTATCCCGGGCCTCATGGTTTCCTGGAATCCGTGTTTCTAAGTTTACTTGCTCCAGGGGGAGCTCTGGCATCGGAGCTCGCCCTGCGGATTGAGGACTCTGAATGAGTTCTCAGCTCTCTAGGAAAGAGGAAGTGCCAGCGGTGGGCGACGCGTCTGGACGAGTTACAGCGGCGTGACTCACCGCAGACACCGCGGTTGTCACGAGTTAGAAACATCTGCTGGCTCCGAGCATCTGTTTCTGGTGGTGGGTGTTCCCCCTCTCTCTCGGGACAGAAATAACGTGTGCTTTTCCCACGGTCTCCACTGAGCAGGGCTGCGGGCGTGGCGTGGGGCTGAGTGCACGTCCCAGCCCCCGTGTCCGCTTCCGAGACACGGGTCTCACAGCACGCCCCGGGCTCCGGCCAGACGGGGTGTCTCCTGTCAGGTGGGACCAGGCTCCATCACAGATGACCGATGGGGGGATAGGCGCGGTCGGACAGGGTGTCAGAAAGACGAGCTCAGGAGGGGTCTTGGGGGGAACAGGGCGGGAGAGTGAGGGTCAGACAGGCTGAGGCGGGAGGTGAGGGTGACACAGGGCAGGAGAGTGAGGGTCAGACAGGCTGAGGTGGGAGGTGAGGGTGACGCAGAGGGGCTGTGAGTGGGGTGATGGCCACAGTGACTGGGTTGATGTGGTGACGACAGAGCGACGGTGGGAAAAATCAATAGGACGCCGTGACTGGCTGCCCGGCCACGTGGGGCCATGGCCCGGGACATCAATCGATCGATCGATCTGCAGAGCTGCCCCGGCTCCGGGCGGAGGCGTGGCTTTGCCTCCGGTTCTCCCACGGCCGCGGGAGCTCCGAGGGGGGTGCTGGCTGGTGTGTGACCGGCACCCAGCGGCTCTGCTCTGCGGCGTCACTCACCGCTGCTGGCTGTGTGCCCGCCGCTCCGGATGCTTCCGTGGTCGATGCCGCCACATCGACCCTGCAGACTGTGACCCAGATTCCTGGACACTGCCTTTCAGAGGACAGGCCGGCGGGCGCGCGGCCCGGGTTCCCGCACGGTCCAACCTCACCGAGAGCATCTGCTCCCATAAACACACTGACCCTCCCGTGTCCCTCAGGCTTGTTCTCCCCGTGTCGCCAGTCAGGCACGACGTAAGGGACCGGTGTGGCTCCCGGAGGAACCTGGCAGGGACCCGTCTGTCCCGGTTTGGGGGCCCGGGGGCCGCAGGTCAGCTGTGGCGTGGGGTCCATACACTCGGAAAAGAACAGACACAGGAGGTGCTCCTGGCAGGGCGGGTGCATGGCCTCGGTGGCCGACCGTGTGGCTGTGGCCGAGGGCGTGTGCGGGGCTGTGGCCTGTGGGCTGCAGAGAAGGACAGAGCTCCTCTGTCCTAAGAGACCCGAAGCGCCATCAGGAGACTGTACGCACCCCGTGCTCACAGCAGCACCATGGGCGGGAGCTAAGATCTGGAGACAGCCCGTCACAGGCGAGTGGATAAAAAGCCATTCACACCACGGAATTCTACGCAGCCGTAAAGGAGAAGGCTCTCGCCCTTTGAGACAGCTTGGAAGGGAGGGGCCTGGAGAGCATCATGCTAAAGTGAAATAAGCCAGTCAGAGAAAGACAGCGTCACATGATCTCATTTATGCATGGAATCCAATGAACAAAATAAACTGATGAATCCAGAGGCCTGGGAGCATGGGACAGAGGGATAAACTCCAGAGGGAGGGCGGGGGTCAGGGTCAGGGCTTGGGTGGAAGAGGTGAACCAAACCACCTGTGTGAATATAAGTGCTGCCCAGGAACACACACAACAGGGTGGCGAGGGCCAGGGAGGGTCAGGAACCGGGTGGGAGGGGTCAGGGGGAGGGAAAGGGGGACATCTGTAAGACTCTCAACAACGAAGGCACTTTTTAAAACACCCACGTCTGGAGCAAGTGTGGGGAGCGTGGCACGTGGCAGCTCAGTGGAAGGGGTGTGTCCCGTGGTCTGTGGCCACGTGGCTGCTCCCTATTGGTCTGCGCCTGTGTGTGTGGCTGCCTCCTCCAGCCGTGAGGCCCCCCCTTTCACTGACACCCCCCCCCCTGCTCCCAGCAGGACCTGGGTCCCCCGAGGGCGAGGCTGTCACCGCGCAGGCCCCGGGCCGCTGTCCGCTCTGCTCGCTGAGCGGCTCCCGCTGCCGGGGCGTCGGCGGGGCCTTCACGGCGCCCGTCTGGGCCTGGCTCTCGCCCTCCGCTGAGACCCCGGTTCTCGGGAGGGAGCGGTGTCACGGAAGCGGGCACTCAGGAGGCTGTGCTGGGGCTGCAGGTCTTATCGGGCTCCGGCCTAACGGCCCTCTGACGCCATCCCCGCAGGAAGTGCTGCGCTGTTACGCCAGGGGCGGTGCGAGGCCCGCCTGCACGGCCTCGTCGGCTCTCCCGTGTCTGAGGGGGAAGTGGGGGGGCTGTCCGGCTCCCGCTGGCCTCGCCTGGCACAAAGGGGGCCTCGTTACCACGGGGCACGGTGCCGCCATGTGGGGACATTGGGGTGCCTCCTGACAGCCCGGCAGGGTCCCCTCGTTCCCGCACAGGGAACAGCTCTGCCGGGCCCCTCCTGCCTGTGCCCACGGGCATTCTGGGGTGACTGTGTTCTCCAGCTCCACGTGTGGGACACACGGGCGGGAGCCCCGGCCACCCTCTCTCCGCCTTCCTGTCGCCGCAGGTTTGTTGTCTAGGAAACGGTGTCAACAGGTTTGTTGTCTAGGAAACCGTGTCAACAGGTTTGTTGTCTAGGAAACCGTGTCAACAGGTTTGTTGTCTAGGAAACAGGTGTCGGGCGTGTGGTGTCTGTAGTGAGGGGAGTGGAGAAGCATGTCTGTCCACCATCCCGGACGTGGAGAGCGAGCACGTTGTTAGTGATGTGGGTGTGGGCCAGGACGGCCAGGTGTTAGCCTGCAGCCGCCGCCGACCTGCTGACCCACTGACCCGCCGACCCACCTACCCCCAGCCCATCGACCTCCAACCCACCGACCCCTGACCTGGTGGCCTGGTAGCCTGCCCACCTGCCGACCCGCCAACCTGCGGCTCTGCTGCTACACCAGCTCCCAGTGGCTGCGTCTGCCTCTGATTGACTGAAGCACTAAAAGCGCCTGTGTGTCCGAGTGAAGTCAGGTGTCTGTCCTTTGCATTTAAAAGCTGGCCTCTCCCTGGCTGGTTGGGCTCAGTGGAGAGAGTGTTGGCCTGCGGACTGAAGGGTCCCGGGTTCGATTCCTGGTCAAGGGCACGGATCTCGGTTGCAGGCTCCTGGCCCTGGTCCAGGACATGCCGGAGGCAACCAATTGATGTGTCTCCCTCACATCCGTGTTTCTCTCTGTCTCTCCCTCTCCCTTCTACTCTCTCTAAGAATCACTGGAAAACATATTCTAGGGTGAGGATTAAAAACGTTTTAAAAAAAGCTGGTCTTAGCCCAGCTGGTGTGGCTCAGTGGCTTAGTGTGGACCTGTGAACCGGTCACAGTTCGATTCCCGGTCAGGGCACAGGCCCGGGTTGTGGGCGAGGTCCTCAGTGGGGGGCGTGCAGGAGGCAGCCCATCAGTGACTCTCTCTCATCATCGATGTTTCTGTCTCTCGCCCTCTCCCTTCCCCTCTGAAATCAATAAAAACAGTATATTTTAAATGATGCTTAAACTCTGCTTCGCGGCCGTGTCAGAGTGCGCGACAGAGAGGCTGCCGGTGGCCGAGGCAGGACGGGGCTCGGCGTCGGCGAGGGGAGCGTCCTTGTGGGAGGACAGGGGGCACTTGGACCCAGGGCGACGCCAGAGGCTCTGGCCCTTCATGCAGCCGGCCAGGCCAGAGCATCAGACTGAGAGGTGTGTGGGCTGGAGCCTGGCGCGTGCAGCCCCTTCGGACGAATTGCTTGTGTTTTGTTGACTTTCCCCCCAAAATGGCGAACACGGGAGAAGCTGCTGGTAGGGAGACGCAGAGAAGGAGCCGAGGGGCACGGCTGGGGCTCTGAGCTGGGGCATCCGTACGAGCGGGCATCCGAAACCTCGCGTCTCTGCCCCAGGGGCCTGGGCGGGATGTCCACGGGGTGCAGGTGGTTTAAAGTCACAGCATTGCAGACTGATAGCCATGCAGGGACCACCCGGGTCCACGTGAGACATCTGTGGCCACAGACGTGGAGCGCGGTTCCATGTCGGCGACAGGAGGGGCACGTGGCTCTCTGTGGCTCTGAGACTGAGCTGCGTGGACGGCGGGACGTGGCTGTGTCCTCCTATGTTAGGTTTCTTTAGCAGAGGCCCTGCTGATGGTACAGGGGGATCGGGGTTTAAAAACAACAAAATAGAGTCTCGGGGGGGTGGGGAGCATAAAAACGGCATGAACAGCAGAGGAAGGCCCGGCCCGGCCGGCAGCTGTGGCCTCGGCGTCACCGTGCCGAGCCGCTGGCGTGCTCCGCGGCTCCGCTCTGGGCCCGCTCGCCGGCGGCCGGCGGGGGGAACAGGTGGCCGCCCCGTTAGTGCCCAGAGGAAGAGCAGCCTATATTAAGCCGGTGACCCAGGTGCTGGCTCCTGTCCGCTGCTAAAAGCGGCTCTGACTTCCCCTCCGAGGAGAGGCGCGCCGGCCTCTGCGGACCCCTGCAGCCGCTCTGGCCCCGGGACCCGCTCCGGCACGGAGGCTGGCGGCTCCCGGCCACGGCCACGGCCACGCCGCCGGCGACATGCTCTCCCGCTTTCGCCGAGCCTTCTCCAAGGTCTACCGGGCGCTGGTGAGTCCGCGGCCTCGGCTTCGGGCTGCAGTGTGGGGGCTGCAGGCGTCCCGCCCCGCGTGGGCCACGCCGGCCGCCGCGGACCCCGCTTCCTCAGGTGACCTGTGCGGCCTCCCCCTGGCGTCTCGGTATGTCACTGGCTGCGGACCTCGGCGTGGGGTTTTTTAAACGTTCCCTCTGCCGACTCTTCCTTTGGGTACAAACGGGCCCCTTTTTGCTGCTTTTCCTTACAATTTTCCTGCAGTCTCCTGCTCTGCGTGGCGCCGTTCTCTGCCCGGTGACGCGACCTTGCCCTTGAGTGTGTGAAGGCCGTGTCTGTGCAGGTGCTGACCGCGGTGGTGCGGAGGGGGCTGCTCCGGGGCCCCTCGGGGAGGGCTCGGGCGAGAGGGGAGCGTGGGCTGCGTCCTTCTTCTCTGTTCTGTTCCCCCCCTCGCCCGCTTGCTTCTCTGCCCTCGTCCTCACCCAGCTTCTCCTCCTCCTCCGCTCCTCCTGCCGCAGGGGAGCGGCGCCGGTGTGGCCCGCGGGCCGGGTCCCCGCTCCAGGCTCGGCTCCGCCACACGGCTCCCGGCCCACGGCTCTGTTCTTCCGTGCCGCTCCGTTTCATTGCTCCTTTTCCCAAAAAACAGGATGCCCGTCCCGTTATGATCCCGGGAGGGGTGGTTTCCATGGTCACGGCCGTCCACTGCGCAGCACGGACGGTGCTGTGGAGCTGTGGCCGGTGTCCTGGCTGCCCAGCGCCCGTCTCAGTCTCAGCTGACCCCTGAGCGGCAGGAGCAAAGCTATTTTGGGACGTCAGCCGGCAGGTCTCTCCGGATTACCGGATTACCGGAGAAACTGAAACCAGGAAGTCTGTGGAGGCGGGTGAGGGCGGCGGAGGGCGGCCCGCAGCCTGGGCAGGAGGTTAGGACCGGAGGCCGGAGCCCTTCACATAAGCCCCACGAGGCCCCGCCCCCAGCGCACACGGGAGGCAGCACGCTGAGCGGGTCCCCACACGACGTCCACGGCGGCGTCTCCCGGAACCTGGGGCCGTGCCACGTGGAAGCCGTGGAGGGCGTGTCACATGTCTGTGTGCTGCGGGATCGGAGAGACTGTCCCTCCTGTGACCAACTCCACCCACTGCCCCTCCGTGCCTTCACCACGGGTGCTCTGCACAGAGCATCAGGTGTGGGCGGACCCGGACCGCACACCCAGGCATGCAGGTGGCCTACCTGAGGGCACAGGACACACACACACACACAGGCACACACAGGTGGCCTGCCTGAGGGCACAGGACACACTCACACACAGGACACACACACACACACACACACACACACACACACACACACCAGACACACAGGTGGCCTGCATGAGGGCACAGGTCTGGGCTTCGAGGCGGCCTGACCCGTTCTGTCCTGTAAGTCTGACCTCGCCCGTGAACTCGGCCCCAACCATGACCTCTGAAGCCGGGTCCAGGTGGGCGATTTGGGGAGAGCTGGCCTCCAGGTTCCTGGTGGACAGACACACGGCCCGGCCCAGCCCCAGCCCCGGCCGCAGTGTGGGGGGCAGCCTCCTGGGCCCCGATATCAGATTTCCCGTCAGCCCGGGTCCTCAGTGGCTCCTCATCACTCCCTTCACCTTCAGCTCAGAGCAGAGGCCACAGCAGATGCTGAGTGCGGGGCGTGCGGGCAGCCGGTCCACGGTCTCTCATCACTGGTGTTCCTACCGCTCCTCCCTCTTCCTCCTGCTCTGAAGCCAAGGAGTGTACATATACAGATATTAAAAATGCACTTCCCGCATCTCCACTGAACGGACAGGTGTCCAGGTTCAGGCCCCCACCGACCACCGGACTCAGTGGGGCGCAGTGATTGACGTGAGCGGGTTCGTATCCATCGACAACCTCAGAGAGAGCGTCCCCGCCCCCCAGGAGCCACCAGGAGCCCCTCGCGCTGACGCCCAGAGCACATGGCGGGCGCTCCGGCCACCCGGACGAGGACGCTGGCAGGAGCATAGGACACACACACACTCACACACAGGACACACACACACACACACACACTCACACACAGGACACACACACACACACACACACACACACACACACTCACACACAGGACACACACACACACTGTGCCGTCGCTCCGGGTCCATCGGCGCGGGAACACGGCCTCGGGTCCCAATAACGTTTCTGTTCTGGGGTCCCGAGTCCGCTCCTTTCCGATCGGGGCGGGGCGAGGCGGACGGGGGAGGCGGACGGGGGAGGCGGACGGGGGAGGCGGACGGGGGAGGCGGACGGGGGAGGCGGACGGGGGAGGCGGATGGGGGAGGCGGACGGGGGAGGCGGACGGGGGAGGCGGACGGGGGCGGGAGGAGGCGCTGCGCGTGGGTTCCGCTCTGACCTCCGGCTGACTGCGTAACCCGGGTCCCGTAGTGACTGAAGGCAGGCTCTCCGGTCCGGAGACTTGTAAATTATTTTAAATTATTTTAAAATACCTTTTTATTGATTTCAGAGAGGAAGGGACAGGGAAAGAGTGGGGGGAAAAACATCAAAGAGAGAGAATAAGCAAAATACAAACTCTCCACCCAGCTTGTGTGGCTCAGGGGCTGAGCATCAACCTATGAGCCAGGAGGTCACGGTTCAATTCCCGGTCGGGGCACAGTCCCCAGTGTGGGTTGTGCAGGAGGTGGCCGATCCATGATTCCCTCTCATCATTTATGTTTCTCTCTCCCTCTCCCTTCCTCTCTGACATCAATAAAAATATATTTAAACCGAAGACAACTTCAAAAACAAAATGGGCCAGAGACATGGACGTGATTCACAAAATGGAAACATAATGCAAACACCCCAGCATTTTACACACTAATAACCACAAATGCCCATTCAGTCAATAAACAGGTTTCGGCCATGGGTGTGGCCATGCGTGTTGGCCATGCGTGTGGCCATGTGTGTTGCCATGCGCTGCCATGGCAGGTGTGCTTTGAGTGATGTGCGTTAGCTCTGCTGGGGGTGGGGTGGGGCGTGAATTGGTCCAAGCTTGTGGAAAGCCACTGAACACGTATAATTCACCTCGAAATCTCTGTGGCTTTACCTCAGGGTTCCAATGTGCAGGAGCGTGCTGGTTCCAGGGGCGCAGTGAGACATTAATTAGTGATTTGTGTTCGCGTGCTCCATGCCTATTACCTTTTCACTTAAAAATAAGGAGGGGGGGGGCCCACAACGATGCCCACACAGGGGGCGCTGTGCACCCTCAGGGGCCGGAACCGCGCCGTTGTCCGGTGTTGAGTGAGGAACTGGGCTTACGAGCTGCAGGCTGTCAGCGCTGGGCTCGGGGGGTGGGGGTTAGCGCTTCCCGGGAGTGAGCCCTCGTGGTGGAGTGCGTGTGACTCCAAACAGCGCGAGGCTCCCCGCGAGGCGGGTCCCCGGGCGGGTGCTAGCAGACACTCACCGGTCCTCCATGTCTGTGCTCAGCATCTCGCTCCCTCCCTCCCTCCCTCCCTCCCTCTCCCCCCCCCCCCCCCCACACACACACACACACAGCTGCAGACCCACGCACACTCACGCGTTGTAAGAGGCCAGACCACAACAATAGTGCTGATTCCATAGGTTAGAGCCTCTGCTTTGGACAAATGGCATGTCTGCGTCTGACTCTGGAACCACTGTGCCCAGCGCCATGAAGCAATGAGCACGCGTGTGCGCCCCTCAGCCCGGCCTCAGCCGTGCCTTCTCCTCCACAGAAGCCATTTCTGAGCGTCCTCGGCCCCCGTTCCTCTCGCTCAGCAGGCAGGTGAGGCGGCCTCCCATCCCCTACCCGGGGCTGAGGTCCCGCCCGCGTGGCTGGCGCCGGCCAGAGGGCAGGTGGACGCGGGCTGGAGTGAGGCCCCAGGGTGGACACTCCCCGGGGCCGCCTGCCACCGCCTTCGGGGACGCAGCCCTGAGCCACCGTCCTTCCAGAGCTCCGGTCGTTTAGGAAAGAAAAACAGAATGTGGAAGCAGTTTCTTCAGGAGGCAGTAAGGAAACGACAGTCCTGTAATTCACCCTGTCCTCCTGCGGGCGGCCACGGCACGGGCGTGTCCTCCTGTGGATGGCCACGGTGCGGGCGTGTCCTCCTGTGGACGGCCACGGTGCGGGGTGTGTCCTTCTGCGGGCGGCCACGGCACAGGCGTGTCCTCCTGTGGATGGCCACGGTGCGGGCGTGTCCTCCTGTGGACGGCCACGGTGTGGGCGTGTCCTTCTGTGGACGGCCACGGTGCGGGGTGTGTCCTTCTGCGGGCGGCCACGGCACAGGCGTGTCCTCCTGTGGACAGCCACGGCACAGGCGTGTCCTCCTGTGGACAGCCACGGCACAGGCGTGTCCTCCTGTGGATGGCCACAATGCGGGCGTGTCCTCCTGTGGACGGCCACGGTGCGGGCGTGTGGGGTCCTGTGGGTGGTGTGTGGGTCTCTGTGGACGGCGCTCGCCCTCTGTGATGTCCCAGTCGCCAGGAGTCCTTCCGGACCACGGGGAACCGGGGCAGGGGGTGCCTTGAGGATGGGGGAGAGTCATCGTGCAATTAGTGCTGTCAGCTGTGTTTAAATAAGACTTAATGAGGGATCCCACGTAATTTTAATTTCACCTTTTAATTAGCAGGCTGGCATTGAGACGGGACTTTGTGTCTTAATGTATCAGCACATTGGGCACTGCTTCTTCCTCCTCATTAGTGCTGCGTCCGGGACACCTGTCCCTCTCTGTCCCTCTCCGCGGGCGCCGTGGCCCCATGGGAGCCGCCGAGGCCTTGGGGAGGGAACAGCTTGACTGGCGGGCAGAGGGTGAGGAGGAGGAGGGTGACCACGAGGGCAGGGGTGCCCGGATTGGACAGCATGGAGCCTAGAGGGGAGAGCGTGGGGGTCGCTCTGGCCCCCTGGTTACCGGCCCTGGTCAGGGTGTGAGGTTGGGCTTACGTTCCTGGCCTGTCCTTACTCCGCCCCCAGCGCGTGTCACGGCTGACACGGGGTCACGGCTGACACGGGGTCATGGCTGACACGGGGTCATGGCTGACACGGGGTCACGGCTGACACGGGGTCATGGCTGACACGGGGTCATGCACACAGCGGGTGGGAGACAGAGCCACAGGCTGACCTTCTGTGGGATGATTGCTTCCTGGTCCGTGCTGTCCCCAAGTCCCTGTCTTGGGGTGTGCCCCCCCAAAGAGCCACACCCCAGCCCACGGTTCCTGGATGCCCTAGGGAGCCGGCGGGTGGGCGGGGCCTCTCATCCCGCTCTTTCCCACTGTGAGCCGCCCCCTCTGAGCTCGGCCCCCTGCACGTCTCCCAGTGACAGATGGGGACACGGTGTGCTTTTCAGGAAGAGATGTCACTTCCCCAGCGCACCAGCAGGTGGCGTGGAGAGTCCTGTTCCTTTTATTGATTCATTATTACTATTTTAGAGAGCGAGAGGAAGGGAGAGGGATGGAGAGAGAAACACAGGTGAGAGAGAAACATCATCGACCACCTGCCTCCTGCAGGCCCAGCAGGGGATCGAGCCCACATCCTGGGCGTGTGCCGTGACCGGGAATCAAACCGTGACCTCTTGGTTCCTGGCTCAGCGCTCACCACTGAGCCCCGCCCGCCGGACACAAAGCAGAGGCTGTCTTTTTGGGTCGGATTGAAGAGCCCTCAGGGCGCAGTGGATGGAGTGTCGGCCTGGGGACCAACGGGTCCCGGGTTCGGTTCTGGTCAAGGGCAGGCACCTAGGTGTCAGGCTCCTCCCGGCCAGCCCTGGTCAGGCACCTGCAGGAGCCACCGGTCGATGTGTCTCTCTGTCTCTCCCTCTCTCCTCCTCTCTCCCCCAAATCAGTGGAAACATCCCCGGTGAGGATCAACAGCGGGAAGAATCAGCGGACTCTGAGCGGGGGTGAGGGTGGGGGGTGAGGGGCATGTTGGATCCCTGTCCCCAGGTCTCGGGCAGTGGGGTGCTCAGGCCTGGGGCAGTGGGGTGCTCAGGTCTCGGGCAGTGGGGTGCTCAGGTCTCGGGCAGTGGGGTGCTCAGGTCTGGGGCAGTGGGGTGCTCAGGCCTGGGGCAGTGGGGTGCTCAGGTCTGGGGCAGTGGGGTGCTCAGGTCTGGGGCAGTGGGGTGCTCAGGTCTCGGGCAGTGGGGTGCTCAGGTCTCGGGCAGTGGGGTGCTCAGGTCTGGGGCAGTGGGGTGCTCAGGTCTGGGGCAGTGGGGTGCTCAGGCCTGGGGCAGTGGGGTGCTCAGGTCTGGGGCAGTGAGGTGCTCAGGTCTGGGGCAGTGGGGTGCTCAGGCCTGGGGCAGTGGGGTGCTCAGGTCTGGGGCAGTGGGGTGCTCAGGTCTGGGGCAGTGGGGTGCTCAGGTTTCGGGGCAGTGGGGTGCTCAGGCCTGGGGCAGTGGGGTGCTCAGGTCTCGGGCAGTGGGGTGCTCAGGTCTCGGGCAGTGGGGTGCTTCGAGGCGGTTTTGTCTCCGTCTCGCAGATAACGGCTTCGTGGATTTCCGTGGTTCCCGCTTCGGGGAGAGCTGTCTGCTGGTGAAGACGTGCTGTCTGAGCGAGCACACGGCCAGTGGCGTGACGTGTCCCTGGAGCGTCAGGAGCCCACGGCGGGGGTGCCAGCCCCCGGGTGTGCCGCGGCCGCGGGCAGGTGCGCTCACGAAACGCCGCCCGGGCCCGGCGGAGTGCGCCCCGCCGCCCGCGCCCCGCTGCCCGCGCCCTGCGCCGCCCGCGCCCCACGCTGCCCGCGCCCCGCGCCGCCCGCGCCCCCCGCTGCCGAGCTGGCGGCGCTGCGGACGGTCAGCTCCAGGGGAATGTGCCTGCTGCTCCCGGAGGCGGGAGCGGCTCTGGACTAAAGCAGGAGAAGCCCCCGCGGGAACCGGAGACGCGGGCGCCCACCGCACCGGGTCCTGAGCAGAGCGGGGTCCCGGCCGGAGGTGCGGCCGGGAGGAGCGGGCGGAGGGGACCACGGGCCGCAGGGCTCACAGGCGTGTCGGGGCCGAGGTGACAGGGTTTCGTGACCCTCACGTGATGGCAGAAAGCAGCAGGAGGAAAGTCCGCCCAGCTCCCCCGTCCCCTCACCCCTGCCTCCCCCTCCCTGTTCCCCATGCCCCCTCTCCCCCCTGCTCCCCTCCACCCCCGCCTCCCTCTTCCCCTGCTCCCCTCACCCCCTGCCTCCCCCTCCCTGTTCCCCTCTACCCCTGCCTCCCTCTCCCCCTGTTCCCCTCTTCCCCCTGCTCCCCTCCATCTCCTGCTCCTCCTCCCCACCCCCTGCCTCCCTCTCCCCCTGCCTCCCTCTCCCCCCCTGCTCCTCCCCCACCCCCTCCTCCCCCTCCCTGTTCCCCATGCCCCCTCTCCCCCTGCTCCCCTCCATCTCCTGCTCCTCCTCCCCACCCCCTGCCTCCCTCTCCCCTGCTCCCCTCCATCTCCTGCTCCTCCTCCCCACCCCCTGCCTCCCTCTCCCTGTTCCCCATGGCCCCCTCCACCCCCTGCCTCCCTCTCCCCCACTGCTCCTCCCCACCCCCCTCCTCCCCCTCCCTGTTCCCCATGCCCCCTCTCCCCCTGCTCCCCTCCATCTCCTGCTCCTCCTCCCCACCCCCTGCCTCCCCCTCCGTTCCCCATGCCCCCTCTCCCCCCATGCTCCCCTCCACCCCCCGCCTCCCCCTCCCTGTTCCCCATGCCCCTCTCCCCCCCATGCTCCCCTCCACCCCTGCCTCCCTCTCCCCCCTGCTCCTCCCCACCCCCTCCCTGCATCCCTCCCCCTGTTCCCCATGCCCCCTCTCCCTTCGTTCTCCCCTCCACCCCCTGCCTCCCTCTCCCCCTGCTCCCCTCCATCTCCTGCTCCTCCTCTCCCACCCCTGCCTCCCTCTCCCTGTTCCCCATGGCCCCCTCCACCCCCTGCCTCCCTCTCCCCCCTGCTCCTCCCCACCCCCCTCCTCCCCCTCCCTGTTCCCCATGCCCTCTCTCCCCCCCATGCTCCCCTCCACCCCCTGCCTCCCTCTCCCCCTGCTCCCTTCCATCTCCTGCTCCTCCTCCTCCACCCCCTGCCTCCCTCTCCCTGTTCCCCATGGCCCCCTCCACCCCCTGCCTCCCTCTCCCCCACCCCTGCCCCATTCTCCCTGACCCCCATGCCCCTTTCCACTCCGCCCCCACGCCTCTGGGCAGCCGCAGTCCCGTGTCCCTGTCCCCGCCCAGGCAGAGGGGACAGTCTGGGAGTGAGAGAGCGCTAATGAGATTCCCGGAGACCCCAGAATAGAAGCCGGGGGCGGCGCTCCTCGCCCACGGAGCCGGGCCTGCGAGCAGCCGGGAGGGGCCTGTCGGGACTGGGGGCCCGGGAGGAGCTCCATGCTGGTCTCTTCCCGGCAGCGTGCCCGCCGTGGCTTTAGGAACGAGCGCCATCGGTCACCGTCTCACGGCGGCCCGGCCCCGCGGGCTCTGAGGGCACGAGGTTACCGACCTCAGCCGCCCGCCCTGCACCGCCGCCTGCCCGCCCGACGGAGGTCTGGCCGGCAGCCTGCCGGGAGCCGTGGGGGCCGCAGAGCACCGAGCCCCCAGGTCCTGCCCGGCCGTGCCCGTGCTCGGCGCTGTCCTGAGTCCTAGGGGCCGCGCCCTCGTGCACAAGGTTCCCGGGCTGGGAGAGGCCTGAGGGTCTCCCAGCACCGCGGTCTCCTCATCAGCTCGCACATGGCCCCTTCTGAGCATCTGCCCCGGAGCGCAAGGGGCCGTGGGAGCGGAGGCGGTGGGAGCGGAGGCCGTGGGGGCGGAGGCGGTGGGAGCGGAGGCGGTGGGAGCGGAGGCGGTGGGAGCGGAGGCGGTGGGAGCGGAGGCGGTGGGAGAGGAGGCCGTGGGAGTGGAGGCCGTGGGGGCGGAGGCCGTGGGGGCGGAGGCCGTGGGAGCGGAGGCGGTGGGGGCGGAGGCGGTGGGGGCGGAGGCGGTGGGGGCGGAGGCCATGGGAGCGGAGGCGGTGGGGGCGGAGGCGGTGGGGGCGGAGGCGGTGGGGGCGGAGGCCATGGGAGCGGAGGCGGTGGGGGCGGAGGCGGTGGGAGGGGAGGCGGTGGGAGGGGAGGCGGTGGGAGCGGAGGCCGTGGGAGCGGAGGCCGTGGGAGGGGAGGCGGTGGGGGCGGAGGCGGTGGGAGAGGAGGCTGAGAGACTCCAGGACAGGTGCCCCTCCCGGCACCGGGGAATATCGCCTCGGCCTCAGATTTGGCCTGAACTTCCCCCGCTCACTCCTGGTCAGCCGTGCTTTCCGGGACGAGCATTTCCCCTCGTTTCACCCAGCACCTCCCGGTGTGCGTCTCCGAAACCACCCTCCGCCCGTGTGACCTGCGCAGAGCCCGGACTGGGCGCCGCTGCCCTCTGACAGGGCGGGGGGTGATGGGCCATGGCCAGGGCCGTGGGCAGTGGCCTACACCCCCTGACCCCTCCACACACCCACATCCACACACACCACACACACACCACCACACACACACACACCACCACACACACACACACCACCACACACACACCACCACCACACACACACACACACACCACCACCACCACACACACACACACACACACACACCACCACACCCACCCACACACACACACACCACCACCACCACACACACACACACACACACCACCACCACCACACACACACACACACACACCACCACCACCACACACACACACCACACACACACACCACACACACACACACCACACACACACCACACCACACACACACACACTCACACACACACCACCACCACACACACACACACACACACACACTCACACACACACTCACACACACACCACCACACACACACACACACACACACACACACACACACTCACACACACACCACCACCACACACACACACACACACACACACTCACACACACACTCACACACACACACACACACACACACACACACACACACACACACACACACACACACACACACTCACAAACACACTCACACACACACACACACACACTCACACACACACACACACTCTGCGCTGGCCGCTGAGCCCGCAGCGCCCTCTGGCCCCGAGGCCTCGCCTGGGACCTGACGCAGCCGGAACTTGCCAGCTCGCGTTGGGGTCACGCCTCTTCGCTCACTCTGGCGCGGGTCGCCTGTCACAGGTGTCAGTGTGGCTTCTGCTTCTGCCAGCGGATGGCATAGCTTGTGGCGGCGGGAGGCACGGGTGGCGGTGTGCCAGTGAGGCCGTGGGCCGGGCCTGAGCTCACACCAGCACGTGGACATCGCACAAGGTAAACAAGCAGGCTGCCCAGATGCCTGCGCACGGGTCTGGGACTGCCTCCAGCCTCCAGCCTCCAGCCCTCCGGCCCCCCTGCCCTCCGGCCCCCGGGCCCCCCAGCCCCCCAGCCTCCGGCCCTCCGGCCCTCCAGCCCCCCCGCCCCCCAGCCCCCCAGCCTCCGGCCCTCCGGCCCCCCAGCCCCCCAGCCCCCCAGCCCCCCGGCCTCCGGCCCTCCGGCCCCCGGGCCCTCCAGCCCCCCAGCCTCCGGCCCTCCGGCCCCCCAGCCCCCCAGCCCCCCAGCCTCCGGCCCCCCAGCCCCCCAGCCCCCCAGCCCCCCGGCCTCCGGCCCTCTGGCCCCCCGGCCCTCCAGCCCCCCAGCCCCCCGGCCCTCCGGCCCCCCAGTCCCCCGGCCCCCCAGCCCTCCGGCCCCCCAGCCCCCCAGCCCCCCAGCCCCCCAGCCCTCCAGCAAGCATTTGTAGAAAAAAAAAGTCCGTTTCCCTTTAAGGCAAATCCCTCGCCGCCCCGCAGCCGGCATCTGGCCTGAGAGCCCAGCCTCGGACAGGCTCCTCAGGCCCGCGGGTCACGCGTTGGGACAATGTTCTATATCTGGAGCGGAAGGTCAGCGGGACGGATGTGTCTTTGTTCTCCCACCGCGGCTCTCCCAGCGCTGCCCGCCGCGGTGGCAGCCGCGTGGGGAGCTCTCAGCGCCCGGCGGGGCGGCGGGCCTCGGGCCTGGGCGCCGCCTGCAGGGCCGCGGTGGGGTGGGGTGGGGGGCAGAGCGCACGCCCCCCCCGTTTGGGTCCATTCCCGAGAAGTGCCTGCTCATCACAGATTAAAGTTTTGTCCGGCACAGAACGTCATGCCGAAGTGTGTGCATGTGTGCCTTAAGAGGAGGAAACACCAGGACGCCCCTAATCCTGGGAGCCCCGCAGGGTTAGCGGAGCGGAACCCAGACCCCAGAAGCGAGAACCAGCGGCGGGCGCAGCGGAGCTGTCCTGGGCGGGGCTCATTAGGTATGCGCCACGGAGGGCGCTGATTGGTGGTGGGCGGCGGTGGGCGGGGCCATACAGGGCGGGGCCAGGGAGAGAGTACTATGGACGAGGAAGGAGGAGGGGCGGAGGGAGCAGAACAAGGAGTGGGTGTGGCTGGGCGTGGCGGCGGGCGCTGATTGGCGGCGGCGCAGGAGAACAAGGAGTGGGTGTGGTTGGGCGTGGCGGCGGGCGCTGATTGGCCGTAGTGGCAGGGAGCGGGGCGGGGTGGGCGGGGCTCCTCGGGCCGGTGCTTGCGGGGGTGGGGAAAGGGGCGGGCGCGCCGGGGGTGGCGGGCGCTGATTGGCGGAGGTGGAGTGCCCGGTCCTCGCCCGGGGCAGCAGCTGGAGGGGCCGGGGAGGAGGAGGAGGGGGCGCTGGCACCCGGGCCCGGTGGCCGCCGGCCCGCCCTTTGTGCCCGCAGCCCGTGCCCCGCGCGCCCGCCCGCGGACCTGACCTCCGCCCGGGGATGCGCGTCCCCGGCCCGCGGCTCCTCGCGGCGGGCGCGGCGATGGAGCTGAGCCGGAGGAAGTTCACGGTGCGCCGCTTCTTCTCCGTCTACCTGCGCCGGAGGTCCCGCGCCAAGAGCTCCGGCCTCGGGCGGCTCGAGGTAACGGTAACGTCGCGCGGATCCGGGTCCGGGTCCGCCCCGCGCCCCGCGATGCCGGGTCCAGGCCACCCCAGCGCCGCCCGCGGTCGCAGCGCGGCGCCCGCCCCGCACCGCCCGCCCGGAGCTCAAGTTGCGGGAGGGCCGGTCCGCTCCCCGGGACCCAAGGTTACTGCCGCGACTGGCGATGGGGACCGGCCACGTCCCCGGTGGTGATCTCGGACTCATGTGGTTCCGCGGTCCGGGCAGACTCGGGCGGGCGCCTCTGCGCTGGGGGAGGAGGGCCGGCCGGTTCCTCCGGGGCGCCCCTCCGAGGTCCCGGGTGCAGGACCCCGGCCCGGCCCCGCCCCGCCCCGCCCCGCCCCGCGCCGGTGGGGTGTGACCGCGCCCAGACCGCGCCCGGCGCCCCGCGGGCCAGAGGGCTCCGGGTGAGTCGGGGGAGAAGGACAGGGATAGACCCGCAGCAGCACCAGCGCCGGCCGGTCTGCGGAGCTGATGCAATCCCTGCAGGTCCGGGTGAGGCAGGTTCCCCGGACCCAGGACCCTGGAGAGCCGGCCTGGCCCGGTCCCTTCTCGGGTGTCCAAAGTCAGAAGCTCCTCCGATGTGTCTTTCATGTCAGCCTCCCGTATTCCTCTCTCCACCCCGTCCGCACCGCCCTGCCTCTGTAGATGAGGAGCCAGGGAGAGCCAGGCGGTGGGGGTGTGGGCAGGGAGGTGGAGGGGGTGGGCAGGGGGGTCGGGGTGTGGGCAGGGCTCGCTCCCAGTGGAGGCCTCCTTGGAGTGTCCTGTCCAGGCCACAGGCAGGCCGGCCCCTGCGAGGTCCGGGCGTGTCTGTTTGTCATGAAGTCAAGTTCATGGGCACAACGTCCCATTCTTCTCGTGGCTTCTTTGTTCCACGGCCGTGGTGAGAGGCAGCAGGCGCTGGGACTGGAGACCTCGGGGCAGCGCTCGGGGCGGGAGGACTGGTCCCAGAAGCTCCTGTCCGGCCTCGCCGAGTCCGAACGAAAAGCTCGGAAAGGGGGTTCGCGGCTGGTTTCCACACAAATGCAGCTTAGATCCTGGGGCGGCTCGAGAGGCTGCGGGCAGGTCTGGCACCGGTCACGGGACGGGTACGGGTGGTTCGGGGCGCGGGCGGGGTGCAGCGAGAGCTGACAGAGCCTCGGGGCAGCGCGCACCTTAGACCCCACACGCCCTGGCTCCCCCAGGCACCAGCTCGGGGTGCAGCTGCATCTCCGTTCATTCGCCCTCCTTCCCGGGGAGGCCCGTGGGGAGCGGCTCTGGGGGGGGGGGTCAGGGGACCCGGGGACCCGGAGGGGCAGCAGTCCCGCAGCAGGGCGCTGGCCTGGCAGTTCGGGTTCCGCAGGGAGCGGGGCTGTGTTCGTGCCACCCAAAATGCAACGCAGCCACGGGGGGCAGGTTAGAAATGACATCTGGTCGGTGTAAAATGACATTCCTGGAAACCACTGGTAAATGTCAGAGCCGCGGGTCTGAGCATTAGAGAGAAAGGTGGTCCATCGGCACGGAATCAATGAGCATTCGTCCGACCCGGGGCTGGAGAGAAGTGCCACTAATAACTAATCAATAACCAATAACCGATAACTAATAACTGATAACAATAAAGCTGACCAGCTCTGACAGGCTCTCCACTCCCTGCATGTGTGCTCACCGGCCTCCACCAGAGATGCTTCTGAAGCCGTAGGGGGCTGTCTTACCTGACACCCACTGCAGCGGGCAGAGCCTACCGGCCTGGGGCCTCGCTGACCGCTTACCGGATAATCCTTCGCACGTGCTTGCCCACGACCTGCCACGGGCCAGCCTTTCTTGGGCAACGTAGCTGAGATCCAGGACCAGATCCTGGCCGCAGGTGCTCCCCCTCGGGGACCTCGCAGGGGCTGCCCGGCGTGGGCCCGTAGTCCTGCCCAGCTCCGCCCTGGGTCTCCCAGGGACGCCCGCCTCGGGCTGTATACTCCCAGCAGGCTACACGCTGGAGTCACCCACCAGGAAGGTAGAGTGTAGGAGGGCAGGGCTGTTTCAATTTGAGGTTGAATAGAACACTTAACAGATGCATATTTCCTGTGTTTGAACTAATGAAAAAGGTAACACGTATTGAAAAAAAAAATGTTGGTTGTTTCTTTGAAATTTATATTTTTAAATATACGTGGAGCCCAGCCAGTATGGCTCAGTGATTGAGCATCAGCCTATGAACCAGGAGGTCATGGTTCAATTCCTGGTCAAGTCACATGTCTGCGTTTTGGGCTCAATCCCCAGTGTGAGTGTGCAGGAGGCAGCGGATCAATGATTCTCTTTCATCATTGATGTTTCTCTCTCTCTCTCTCTCTCAATCTCTCTCTCTCTCTCTTTCTTTGCCTTTCTCTCTGAAATCTATATTCTATATATATATATATATATATAGATAGATAGATAGACATATAGATATATAGACATATAGAGATAGATAGATATAGATATAGATACGGTATATATTGGGTCGGCAGCTAAGTAATTGCGGGTTTCACACATATATGGCTTCAGTTGAATTTTTAGGTTTGCAGACGTAGTACAAATGTAAAACACATTTTGTTATTTGATAGTTGGCTATTCAGCTGTTAATCAGTAAAAAAAGTTTTTTGATCTGTTTTGTAGTTTTCGTTTGGCGTTCGTTGAAAAATGGAAAATCAAAAGGAACATTTTCGTCATATTTTGCTTTTTTATTTCTGCAAAGGGAAAAACGCATCGCAAGCTCATAAAAAGTTATGTGCTGTTTATGGTGACGAAGCCTTAAAAGAACGGCAGTGTCAAAATTGGTTTGCCAAATTTCGTTCTGGTGATTTTTCACTCAAAGATGAAAAACGCTCTGGTCGTCCAGTTGAAGTTGATGACGCCCTAATCAAAGCAATAATCAATTCGGACTGTCACAGTACAACACGTGAGATTGCAGAGAAGCTTCATGTATCACATACATGCATTGAGAATCACTTAAAACAACTTGGCTATGTTCAAAAACTCGATACATGGGTTCCTCACGAACTGAAAGAATCACAGTTAACGCAACGCATTAGCAGCTGCGATTTGCTAAAGAAACGTAATGAAAATGATCCATTTTTAAAACGACTGATAACTGGCGATGAAAAATGGGTTTTTACAACAGTATCAAGCGGAAAAGATCGTGGAGCAGGCCAGGTGAACCAACTCAAACAACATCAAAAGCTGATATTCATCAAAAGAAGGTTTTGTTATCAGTTTGGTGGGATTACAAAGGAATTGTCTACTTTGAACTCTTACCACCCAACCGAACGATCAATTCTGATGTCTACATTGAACAACTAACGAAATTAAACAATGCAGTTGAAGAAAAGCGGCCCGAATTGACAAATCGAAAAGGTGTTGTATTCCATCATGACAATGCAAGGCCACACACATCTTTGGTCACTCGGCAAAAATTAATGGAGCTTGGTTGGGATGTTTTGCCACATCCACCATATAGTCCTGACCTTGCACCATCTGATTACTTTTTGTTTCGATCTTTACAAAACTCCTTGAATGGTAAAAATTTCAATAATGATGATGATGTCAAATCGTACCTGATTCAGTTTTTTGCTAATAAAAACCAGAAGTTTTTTGAACGTGGGATTATGATGCTGCCTGAAAGATGGCAAAAGGTCATTGATCAAAATGGGCAATACATTACAGAATAAAGTTATTTAGTTCCATGAAAAAATTGTCTTTGATTTTCTTTTAAAAATCCGCAATTACTTAGTTGCCGACCCAATAGAAGCCTAAGCTATCATTCGACCAGTAGCTATGACATGTACTGACCACCAGGGGGCAGGCGCTCAAGGCACAGGCATGGAAACATGGAACAGACTGATGAATCTCAGAGGGAAGGGGGGGTCGCTCTCAGGGTGCTTTGGCACGTGTTCTACACCTCCTCCCCCTCCACCCCGCCCCGCTCGCCCCGCCCGGCCCCTCGGCCTGGAGTCCCCTCTTCCTCTCCCCGGGGAGCGGGGCCCCTCCTCCCCCTCCGCAGGCCCCGGAGGAGCCTCCTCGCCCTCTGGGAGTGTCAGACAGCAGCGGTTCCGGGTTGGCACGTGACCCACGTGACCTGTGAATGGTGCCCAGGACGGCCGATCGGGGGGCCGATCGGGAGCCGCTCCTCCTCCAGTTCCGGTTCCCAAGGTCCCGGCCCTGCAGCCGGTGTTCCTGCCCGATGCCCGCAGAGCCTGGCACAGGCCCGTTCCCCGCCCTGGATGGGCCTCCTGCGGGCTGCCCCCCACCCCCGGCCCGGCCCCTCACACCCCCTGTCCCCTGCAGGCTGCCCCCCACCCCCCGGCCCGGCCCCTCACGCCCCCTGTCCCCTTCAGGCTGCCCCCCACTCCCCTGGCCCGGCCCCTCACACCCCCTGTCCCCCTGCGGGTTGCCTCCCACACCCCCGGCCTGGCCCCTCACACCCCCTGTCCCCCTGCGGGTTGCCCCCCACCCCCCCCAGCCTGGCCCCTCACACCCCCTGTCCTCCTCAGGCTCCCTGGCCGCTTTGCCCCTTGGCACTCCCGTGACACGGGATCGAGTGACAATGCCAGGCCCAGGTACCGAATGCTTGCCAACGGCACACAGCGCGTCGGGAAGAGCCTGCACCGGCTCCGGGTGCCGCACTGCTGGCCTCAGCCCCCGCCCTCCCTCCGCACACGTGTTCCATGTTTGTGTGTCGCCAGGAGCAGCGGCTCCAGCTGGAACTCTGCTCAGGTTACGTCCACGTGGCCGGCGGGGAGACATGGCTCCTGGAGCAGCCGCTCCTGCGGGAGCAGCTGCGCTCGCTGAGGGAGCAGGGGAGGCAGCCAGGCTCAGCGCCCGCAGAGGGAGGCGCCGGCAGAGTGTCTGCTCTGGCTCTGTACAGGAGAGCACTGTTCCTCTTCGCTGTTCCATGTGCTGCCAGGTCCGGCCCGCCGGCGTGGCCCAGGGGCTGACATTGGCCTGTGAACCAGGAGGTCACAGTTTGATTCCCGGTCAGGGCACAGGCCTGGATTCCGGGCTCAATCCGCAGTGTGGGGCGTGAGGAGGCAGCCGATCAATGACTCTCTTTCATCTATTTTCCCTCTCCCTTCCTCCCTGAAATCAATAAACGCGCGCGCGCACACACACACACACACACACACACACACACACACACACACTAGAGGCCCGGTGCACGGAATCTGTGCGCGGGATAGGGAGCGGTGTCCCTCCGTCCAGCCTGCACCCTCTCCAGTCTGGGACCCCTCAAGGGATGTCCGACTGCCCGTTTGGACCCGATCCGGGGGGTGCAGGGCTGCGGTGCGCGGAGCAGGAGCAGGAGCAGGAGCAGGGAGAGCCCTCTGGTGCAGGGGGGGCGGGGGGGGCCTTCTCTTTCTGTGGCCTCCCCTCTTCCCAGGCCCGGCCACAGGACTCCGGGCTTCCAGGGAACCCTGGTTTGAGAACCACAGTCTAGACAAGCATCTGTCCACGGGGAGGAATTACATAGCAGTTCCTGTCTCTCTCACCTCCAGCCGCCATCCCTCAGTGCAGGCACCGAGGCTCCTCTGCCCGCGTCCCCGTGCCCACAGAGCGCCGCCCTGGGCCGGCCGTTCCGTGCGCAGGAAGTGAGCGCCCGCCCGCCCCACATGGTCCCGTCGTCCTGCCGAGTTCCTGTCCCGCTCACAAAGGCTCTATTTTTAAGAGAGCCTTCGCTTCCGGTGTGTGGCTCTGGGGTGAACAGGACTGTGTGTCAGCGTGTGTCAGCCGTGGAGACGGCAGACGCCCAGAGAGCGGCTGCAGTTACCTCTCACTCAGTTACCCCACTGCTACCGGGCTGTTCCACACGGCAGGGGCCCCGCCGAGACCCTCCAACACTGTCGCCCAGACACCCCGTGGCCAGTGCCCGCCAGTGCCCGCCGGTGCCCCCGGGGTCTGGGAAAACTCCAGGCCTCCCCTGGAGCTGACTCGGTGGATTGAGAGGAGGGAGCTCTCCCGAGCAGTCTGTCTCTCAGCCGCCTCAGGAGTCATTTTGTCTGAATTTCCGCAGGGACACGATCCCTGGTCAGGTGTATGCTTTGCGAACATCTCCCCATGGTGTGGGCGGTCCTTTCGCGCTGTCGATGGCTTGTTTGCGGCACCAGTGCTGTGGCCGTGGTCTGTGGTCTCCAAAGCAGTGGCACAGAAGCCGGACTGCGTGCGCCCAGGGGCAGAGTCTGCACCGCCTTCACCGTGATGCTCACGTGGAGGACCCGGGTCCCGGCCGGGCTGCAGCTCAGCAGACAGCACGGGGCCTCTGCGGGCCGGGGGCCGGGCTCGCTCTCCGGGAGCGGACCCGTTCTGAGCTCTGAGCGGCCGGGCCATGGAGGCCGGAGCGATGGCTGATGGCTCCGTGTTTGGCTGTGTTCACGTCCGTCTGCGAAGTGAACGCCTTCTGTTCGGGGGAGGTCCCGGGCGGGAAGGCTCTTCCCCCTCAGCCCTCGTCCTGTCCGCTCTGGGGTCTCTCACAGAAGCCGTCTTCGGGCGCTCGGCCCCTGGAGCCGGTGTGCGCGTCTGTTCCAAGGTCACCTCCGACACCTCCGCGGAGCGCGGGCAGGAGGGGAGCGGGTGAGTCCGGCTCCCTTCCAGCTCAGGTGCCGCCCCCACGCCGCCCTCAGCTCCCGGGAGGCTGTGCGCTCGCTGTTCGCGATCCTGCCACCCTGTGTGCGTGCCCACACAGAGGTATTTTAAACCGGGAGAGGAATCTCTGCTGCAGACATGCAGCTATAAGCTGTCCTATCCGAGTGGCAGGAAGCCGTATGGGCAATGCCGAGTTCCCAGCCAGGCCTGAGGACTCGTCATTCTCACCTCTCAGGCCCTGCTGACCGAGCTTCTAATATAACGGGGACAGCCACGTTCTGGGGTAACGGAGGCTGTGGGGTCCGGTCCCGGCGTGGGCCGCAGCGGGGATCCGCCGTGAGGACCCTGCGGGAAGGCCCAGGCGGAGAGGGCCGGGGCGGAGAGGGCCGGGGCGGAGAGGGCCTGGGCTGAGAGGGCCGGGCGGAGAGGGCCGGGCGGAGAGGGCCGGGCGGAGAGGGCCGGGCGGAGAGGGCCGGGCAGAGAGGGCCGGGGCAGAGAGGGCCGGGCAGAGAGGGCCGGGGCTGGAGCGGAGAGGGCGGGACGGAGAGGGCCGGGCGGAGAGGGCCGGGGCCGGGGCTGGTGGTAGAATGAACGCGTGTCCGCGGACCATGGGCCTCAGGAGCCGGGACCCAGTGCAGCTCCTCGAGGCCAGAGTCTGTGAGAACGTCCGATGGACACGGTTTTCAGAGCGGGAGTCGGACGGAGAACGTGGGGCGGGGGTCTCTGAGTGAGGGGCACTGGGCCAGGCAGCAGTCGGGCACCTGTGCGCACTGCGGGGGGCGGGGCCGGCGGGCAGAGCCTGCAGCGCTGGTCTCCTGCGGGTGATGGTGCTGTGTGACAGGATTTAGGGGCATTTCCTGTGGCCCATGCACCTGCTCTGGCACTTGCTCACCAGGAAAAACATTTCTCTTCTCTCCTCAGGACGTCCGGCAGCCATGGGACCCTGCAGGCGGCCGGCGGAAGGCCCGGCTCAGAGGGTCCGAGCTGCAGGCGGGGAGGCCCGGTGTGGAGTCAGAGCTGCAGGCAGGGAGGACCGGTGTGGGGTGAGAGGTGTGGGGTCAGAGCTACAGGCGGGAGGCCCTGCTCAGAGGGTCCGAGCTGCAGGCGGGAGGCCCGGCTCAGAGGGTCCGAGCTGCAGGCGGGAGGCCCGGCTCAGAGGGTCCGAGCTGCAGGCGGGAGGCCCGGCTCAGAGGGTCCGAGCTGCAGGCGGGGAGGCCCGGTGTAGGGTCAGAGCTGCAGGCAGGGAGGACCGGTGTGGGGTGAGAGGTGTGGGGTCAGAGCTACAGGCGGGAGGCCCTGCTCAGAGGGTCCGAGCTGCAGGCGGGAGGCCCGGCTCAGAGGGTCCGAGCTGCAGGCGGGAGGCCCGGCTCAGAGGGTCCGAGCTGCAGGCGGGAGGCCCGGCTCAGAGGGTCCGAGCTGCAGGCGGGAGGCCCGGCTCAGAGGGTCCGAGCTGCAGGCGGGAGGCCCGGCTCAGAGGGTCCGAGCTGCAGGCGGGAGGCCCGGCTCAGAGGGTCCGAGCTGCAGGCGGGAGGCCCGGTGCGGGGTCAGAGGCGCGGGGTCAGAGCCGGCAGCAGAGGCCGAGCTCCCATGTGGCGCTGCCCCTCCTCCTGAGCCGTTTGTTGACGTGCCGGGAGGCTGCAGGCGGTGGGGATAACGGCCGCTCTGCCCGGGCAGCAGCCTGCCTGTGACTGGAGACGTCGCCGGGCGCTCCTGAGCCCAGGACGGGACAGCGTGGCCGTGTGGCAGGAAGACGAGCATGGCTCCCACACACGCGCAGCGCCGCGGGACCACCCCGCCCGGCCAGCTCTGTCTGTGCCGCTGGTGAAGCCAGAGGCTCTGGGGCTGGGTGCTGCCTGTCTCGTGGAGGCCGGGCCAGTCCCTGGCCGTCCCCGTGTGCGGTCCTCCGTGTGCCTCCACGTGGCCTCGGTCGCACTGGGTCACCGCCCTCCCCCACCTTCACCAGTTCCATGTGCAGTGGCTCGGTGGCCCAGGGTCATGGCCAGGGGCTGGGGGCCAGGACTTCACCCCATATTTCCTGGGGGACACACTTTAGCCCCTAACGCAGGCCATTACCATCCGGCGGCTGGTCTGAGGCGGCTGCTGGCGCCCCCAGGGCCTCCATTGCTGGCCCTTGGCTTCGCCCGCCTCTGCTGTCTCTCCCGTGCCCCCGGCACCTTCCGGAAAGAGGGGCCTGGCCGGCATCTCCGCGGAGCCTGACGCTGGCCCTTTCCATCCCGTCCATGAAAGATTAAACATCCGTCCGGCGAGTGGAGCCTGAAACAGGATCTGCTCTCTCCTGGCCTCAGGGCCATCCGAGGTCACGTCCGGATCTGCAAACCCACCTTACGCTGATGGTGAGCCCCCGGACCGGCCGCTCTCCCCGCTGCGGGCCACCACACCCCCGCCGGGGAGCTGGTAACTCACTCCTGAACTCGTTTCCCCGATTCCGACTTTTAACCAAAGGGTGGAAACCAAACAACCTGGAAAGGAAGCGGCTGACCAGGCCGACCCGGGTCCGCCGCCTGCCTCCTGCGGCCTCTCCCTGCCGCAGTCCTCCGGGCACCGCCCCGCGGAGCCAGCCCGTCCCCCCTCGCCCCGCCTCCTCTCTGTCCACACGGCCCCGTGGGGGTCCACGCTCCAGTCTGTGTTTGGGAAAGAAGATCTTGCCTCCGGGCTGGATGCCGAGTTTATCTCCGCTCGGGTCACTTTGTAGGAGTTTAGTTTATCTTGTTTACAAAGGGAGAGGGATTTTCTGTCGGCGCAGCCTGTGTGGCCGGACCTTCCGAGAGGAGGGCACGCTCCCGGCTTCCCTCGAGGAGACGCTGGGCGGGAGGCGTCTCGAACGCACTTCTTCCCCCTGAATCTCTGCCCAGAGGCAGCGCTGGGGCCCGTTTCAGCCACGAGTGCAGCCCTGTCCGGCCCCCGGGCCCACTGGCTGAGCATCGACCTGTGAACCGGGAGGGTCGTGGTTCGAGTCCCAGTCAGGGCACAGGCCCGGTGTGGCGTGTACAGGGGCAGCTGATCCATGGTTCTCTCTCATCACCGGTGTTTCTCTCTTTCCTCCCTTCCTCTCTGAAGTCAATAAAAATACATTTAAGATAAATAAATAAAGCCCTGAGTGCAGTTTCCATTCTCTGAAACCAGCTTCGGGCCGTCAGCCCTGTGACTAAGAAAGCTCACGCACACACAAGGCGGAGGGCGGATACATCATGGATGCAGGTTTTCCATAAAACACGGCAAATTCCAGCGGGTTTCTGTCCGACGGGCCGGCCATGGTGCCAGGAGCACAGAGGTCAGCGTGGCGGCTGGTCCCCGGCCGGTGAGGCCCCCGGCTCGCTCTCCGGTGCCCGTGGGAATCGTCAGAACACGGGCCCTCACCGTCCACTGAACCGCACGTTCCACCGAGTAGCTCTGCAGACAGGTCCCGCCCACTCCTGTTCCTTCTGAGGGAACATGGGCAGTGGTCCCAGGCGGGCCCGGCCCCCTCAGGTGTGGGTCAGAGATTGAGCCTGCTTCCTCCTGCTGGCCGGTAAGCATGTGGTCCCGGCCTCGCTGTGGCCAGCGTTTTCTGTCAGCCTCAGCGCTCAGAGCCCCTCCCGCTCTGTGAAGGGCCCCCTCTGGGCACCCACTCCCGCAGCCCCTCCCCCACCGTCTCCTCCCCCACGTGGAATCGAGCCGTTAGAACAACGTGGCCCTCTGCTCTCAGGACCTGAGCCCCCAGAGCCCACACCCTGCGGACACAGGCCCCGGTCCAGGTGCCCACCGGGCAGTGCAGGCCTCGCCTGCCGTGTGTCTGAGACGCTCCGCTGTGGCTCCCGCCGCTGATCTCAGCACCTCCCACGCGAATCTGCAGTCACGGTTCTGAAAACCCCGAGTTCTGCCAAACGTGTGTGAGTTCCTGGATCCGAGTCACGTCTCAAACAGACGTCGTGATCTGCACCACAGGAAGCGGGGCCTCCGGAGGTGGGTTCTGGGATGACAGCCTTCTAGAAATGTATTTACCAAACCCTGCGCCGTAGCCTCCTGCTCGTTTACACTTCCCGGCGGGAGCCACTGCACCGCGGCGGAAAGAGCGACAGACCTGACCCACCGCACACGGAGATGAGCGCAGGGCCCCGTGCTGGACCGCGTGGCACGCCGAGGGCCCAGCGCGTCCACCGCAGGCGGGCGTGTTCCGTGTGGACGGATTCTCGTGGTGTAACTGTCCGGCACTTCCTGGCCGTGAAATAGACGAGAGAGGCACGTTTTTATTGGCCCTTAATTAATTAAAGTGTGTCTGTCCGGGCGGGCCAGCTCTGGTCACTGTGCCTGCGTGTGCTGACTGTCCACGAAGTCACAACCCGGTGCCAGCGACCGAGCGCAGCGCTGGACAGCCGTCCGCACACGGCCCCCCGAGCACGCTCGTTCTGCGTGCTAATATTCTTCTCAGAGAAGCTCTTTGCTCATAAGTCTGGGATATGCTGTTTCCCACATATTTACTCAAGTAAGCGTAATTTTTAAAATATGTTTTTATCGACTTCAGAGAGGAGGGAAGCAGGACGGGAGGGAGAGAGACAGAGACATCAGTGATGAGAGAATCGGTGATCGGCTGTCTGCTGCACGCCCCGCACTGGGGATCAGCCCACCGTCCGTGCTCCGACCAGGAATCAAACCCGGGACCCTCAGTCTGCAGGCCGTGCTCTATCCCCTGAGCCACACCAGCTAGGGCGTAAGGGTATGTTAGTCCACGGCTCACATGTGCTGCTGGGTAAGGGACACTAAGCAGACTGTGTCCCAAACCATAAAAGCAGGAAGAGGCAGGTCCAGACTGAACCGCAGGCTTCCGAACTTGAAACATCTCCTTCTCTGCACGAAACTCACACAGCGCGTGCTTGTTTGTGTCCTGGTGGCTCAGACTTCGCCAAAAGCCTTTGGCGGCCCAGCTGGTGCAGGCGTGAGGCCTGTGTGCTGATGGCAGGCCCGGGCGTGAGGTCTGCGTGCCGATGGCGGGCCCGGGCGTGAGGTCTGCGTGCCGATGGCAGGCCCGGGCGTGAGGTCTGCGTGCCGATGGCGGGCCCGGGCGTGAGGTCCGAGTGCCGATGGCGGGCCCGGGCGTGAGGTCTGCGTGCCGATGGCGGGCCCGGGCGTGAGGTCTGCGTGCCGATGGCGGGCCCGGGCGTGAGGTCCGAGTGCCGATGGCGGGCCCGGGCATGAGGTCTGCGTGCCGATGGCGGGCCCGGGCGTGAGGTCTGCGTGCCGATGGCGGGCCCGGGCGTGAGGTCTGCGTGCCGATGGCGGGCCCGGGCGTGAGGTCTGCGTGCCGATGGCGGGCCCGGACGTGAGGTCCGAGTGCCGATGGCGGGCCCGGGCGTGAGGTCTGCGTGCCGATGGCGGGCCCGGGCGTGAGGCCTGCGTGCCGATGGTGGGCCGGGGCGTGAGGTCTGCGTGCCGATGGCGGGGCCCGGGCGTGAGGCTGTGTGCCGATGGCGGGCCGGGGCGTGAGGCCTGCGTGCCGATGGCGGGCCGGGGCGTGAGGTCTGCGTGCCGATGGCGGGGCCCGGGCGTGAGGTCTGCGTGCCGATGGCGGGGCCCGGGCGTGAGGCTGCGTGCCGATGGCGGGGCCGGGCGTGAGGTCTGCGTGCTGATGGCGGGCCAGGGCGTGAGGCTGCGTGCCGATGGCGGGCCCGGGCGTGAGAGGCTGCGTGCCGATGGCGGTGCGGGGCTTGAGAGGCTGCAGAGAGGAGGGAAGGAGGAAGGGAGGGAGGGTTCCCTGGGCCGGATGCCCCAGAAGCACGGAGACAAGCTCAGCCCCGAGTCCCCGGTCACGGACTGGACCCTGCCCCTCATGGGTGGTCCCATGAGCACCGTCCTCCCCGGGGCCTGTGGGCGGCTGGGAGTCCTCCCTCCGGCCCACGTGGGGGGTCACATGTCGGGGAGAAGAGGCCACGGTGCATCGTGTTCTGGGAGGGTCCTGTCCCAGGAGCGGTGAGAAGTGTCCGCCAGCACGGCCCCGCGGTCACAGCGAGCGGGTGGCGGAGAGCTGTGTGCTCCGCCCAGGTGGCGGCTGAGGAAGAGGGAAGGCGCCTCTCTGGGCCAGTGGTCCCCACCCTCCGGGCCTCAGGGGCCGGGCCTGGCCGCCGGGGGCAGGTGCTGGCTCTCTGTGGGCGGCGAGGGAGGGCAGCCCGGGCGGCCAGGCCTGGGAGGCTCTGCGTTCCATCCGACCCCTGGGCTTGCTCTGAGCAGACATCGGCCCGGGCTGGGCAGTGCGTGTGGGGATGGCTCTCAGTCCAGCTGCAGCTCCAACCGGCCGGTCAGCGGTCCCGTGGATTAACTGATCGGCCAGACTGGCACTGACCGGTATTGATTGGCACTATCACAGACCAGCACTGACCGGCACTGACCCGCACTGACCGGCACTGACCATCACTGATCGGCACTGGCTATCACAGACCGGCACTATCACTGACTGACACTGACCATCACTGACCGGTACTGACCAGCACTGATCGGCACTGACTATCACAGACCAGCACTGACCATCACTGACCGGTACTGACTATCACAGACCGGCACTGACCATCGCTGACCTGCACTGACCATCACTGACCTGCACTGACCATCGCTGACTATCACTGACCACCGCTGACCAGCACTGACCATTCCTGACCTGCACTGACCATCCCTGCCCGGCACTGACCATCGATGACCGGCACTGACGGGCACTCAATCATGCTTAGGAAGGATGTCAGGCCACACGGTGGCTCAGCCCACACACGCGTCGGCTCAGGCATGAAAAGGGGTCACGGATCCGGCCACCGCCGCTCCCTGCTGGGCACTCTGTGAAACGCAGTGAACGGGCGTCCAGGCCTGCACGGGGGCCCTCGGCAGCCGGTCCGTTCCGTCTCCAGACGTGTGGTGGTCACCGCGGGGCCCCTGGGCAGGAGGGCTCAGAGCAGGTCGGGCGGAAGGACGATCACGGACCTACCTCTCCGGAGACAGGCACCTGGGATCGGTCACTCCCTCGCGTGCCCTGCAGAAACTCGCCCGGATGGAGAGGAGGAGGGGGCGTGGTCCGGCAGCGAAGACCTTCTCAGAACCTTTATTGCTGAGGTTATCACTGACGTCCCTCTTTTTCCTCCACCGCCCCTCCACCCGGTCCCCACCGCCCAGGCCTTCGCCACCTAGACTGTCCGTAGGTCATGCACACACACACACACACACACACACACACACACACACACTCGTACACGCATGCACACATGCATGCAAACACGCATACACACATACACAATCTTTGTCTATCTCCCGTCCCCCTTCCCTCTGAGAACCGTCACTGTGTTCGTTTCCATGCCTCTGGTTCTGTTATTCACCAGTTCAGACAGCGAATGTCATACGTGACGAACGGACAGCATGGGACGGGCCCGCCAGGCGCTGTGCTGATGGGAAGTGTCCGGCCGGTCCCGGGCGGGCGTAGTGAGCGGGCTCTGCCCGAGGGAGAAGGGGCCGCCGCTGAGCCTGTCCCGGCAGAGTGACCAGGACGCGGGGCCGGACACGGGGTGGCGGGGGCGCCGTGGCCAGCAGGTGGGCGTCTCCGTGCAGAGCCCCCAGCTGACCTCTGACCGGGCTGTGGGGGGGGCTCGGTGCCACACCAGGGACCTGCCTTCCCAGGAGCGCTGGCCTTCCCGGCAAACGCCGGTCGTGCTCCTCGAGGGCTCGCTTCCGTGGAGCCCAGCTGGCTGTCATGGCGGCCGATGTTCACACCGTCTGGCCGGGCGGCAGAGGGCCCCCAGCTCCCGCCGCGGCCCCTGGTCCCCTGGGGCTCCACCCTCCAGAGGCCCGCCTGCTGGTCCATGGCGGCTACGGGGCCCTGGGGTCCGGCAGGCGGATTGGCCTCTCACCTCAGCTCTGGGCCTCCCGACCCCCAAACCAGGGCCGCAGGACGGGCGTGACCGGGAAGCCTGGTGAGCGCCGCCCGCCGTGGCCTGCCGGGAGGAGCGGCCGGTGAAGCCGCCACAGCCGGTCACCTGCCACCTGCCTGCTCGGCATTGGGCTGGCGCCACGTCCCCCCGCCCCCCCTTCTGCAGCCGCGTGACTGGGACCTGCTCACATCACCAAGCAAAGCCACCGCCGCTGGAGCCGGCGAGTTACCGTCCCGGGGAGGCGCTGCTCTGCCCGCACCCCCCGGCTTTAGGTGGCTCAGGAGGAGATGGAGCTCCCCGCTCCCTGCAGGCAGGGGTGGGGGTCCGGGGCCGTGGTAACCGAGAGCATCTCATTCTCACTCCAGTGACAGTGACCTCCCATCTCTCTCCCCCACGGAAGATGAGGAGGAGGGAGAGCAGGAGGAGGAGGAGGAGGGAGAGCAGGAGGAGGAGGGGGGAGAGCAGGAGGAGGAGGGAGAGCAGGAGGAGGAGGAGAAGGGAGAGCAGGAGGAGGAGGAGGAGGAGGGAGGAAGAGGAAGAGGAGGAGGGAGAGCAAGAGGAGGAGGAGGGAGAGCAGGAGGAGGAGGAAGAGGGAGGAAGAGGAAGAGGAGGAGGGAGAGCAGGAGGAGGAGGGAGAGCAGGAGGAGGAGGAGGGAGAGCAGGAGGAGGGAGAGCAGGAGGAGGAGGAGGGAGAGCAGGAGGAGGAGGAGGGAGAGCAGGAGGAGGAGGAAGAGGAAGAGGAGGAGGGAGAGCAGGAGGAGGAGGAAGAGGGAGGAAGAGGAAGAGGAGGAGGGAGAGCAGGAGGAGGAGGGAGAGCAGGAGGAGGAGGAGGGAGAGCAGGAGGAGGGAGAGCAGGAGGAGGAGGAGGGAGAGCAGGAGGAGGAGGAAGAGGGAGGAAGAGGAAGAGGAGGAGGGAGAGCAGGAGGAGGAGGGAGAGCAGGAGGAGGAGGAGGGGAGAGCAGGAGGAGGAGGAAGAGGGAGGAAGAGGAAGAGGAGGAGGGAGAGCAGGAGGAGGAGGAAGAGGGAGGAAGAGGAAGAGGAGGAGGGAGAGCAAGAGGAGGAGGAGGGAGAGCAGGAGGAGGAGGAAGAGGGAGGAAGAGGAAGAGGAGGAGGGAGAGCAGGAGGAGGAGGGAGAGCAGGAGGAGGAGGAGGGAGAGCAGGAGGAGGGAGAGCAGGAGGAGGAGGAGGGAGAGCAGGAGGAGGAGGAGGGAGAGCAGGAGGAGGAGGAAGAGGAAGAGGAGGAGGGAGAGCAGGAGGAGGAGGAAGAGGGGGGAAGAGGAAGAGGAGGAGGGAGAGCAAGAGGAGGAGGAGGGAGAGCAGGAGGAGGAGGAAGAGGGAGGAAGAGGAAGAGGAGGAGGGAGAGCAGGAGGAGGAGGGAGAGCAGGAGGAGGAGGAGGGAGAGCAGGAGGAGGGAGAGCAGGAGGAGGAGGAGGGAGAGCAGGAGGAGGAGGAGGGAGAGCAGGAGGAGGAGGAAGAGGAAGAGGAGGAGGGAGAGCAGGAGGAGGAGGAAGAGGGAGGAAGAGGAAGAGGAGGAGGGAGAGCAGGAGGAGGAGGGAGAGCAGGAGGAGGAGGAGGGAGAGCAGGAGGAGGGAGAGCAGGAGGAGGAGGAGGGAGAGCAGGAGGAGGAGGAAGAGGGAGGAAGAGGAAGAGGAGGAGGGAGAGCAGGAGGAGGAGGGAGAGCAGGAGGAGGAGGAGGGAGAGCAGGAGGAGGAGGAAGAGGGAGGAAGAGGAAGAGGAGGAGGGAGAGCAGGAGGAGGAGGAAGAGGGAGGAAGAGGAAGAGGAGGAGGGAGAGCAGGAGGAGGAGGAGGGAGAGCAGGAGGAGGAGGAGGGAGAGCAGGAGGAGGAGGAGGGAGAGCAGGAGGAGGAGGGAGAGGGAGGAAGAGGAGGAGGGAGAGCAGGAGGAGGAGGGAAAGCAGGAGGAGGAGGAAGAGGGAGGAAGAGGAAGAGGAGGAGGGAGAGCAGGAGGAGGAGGAAGAGGGAGGAAGAGGAAGAGGAGGAGGGAGAGCAGGAGGAGGAGGAGGGAGAGCAGGAGGAGGAGGGAGAGCAGGAGGAGGAGGGAGAGCAGGAGGAGGAGGGGGGAGAGCAGGAGGAGGAGGGGGGAGAGCAGGAGGAGGAGGGGGGAGAGCAGGAGGAGGAGGAAGAGGGAGGAAGAGGAAGAGGAGGAGGGAGAGCAGGAGGAGGAGGAGGGAGAGCAGGAGGAGGAGGGAGAGCAGGAGGAGGAGGGAGAGCAGGAGGAGGAGGGGGGAGGAAGAGGAAGAGGAGGAGAAGGGAGGAAGGGGAGGGGGAGGAGTGGGGGAAGGCATGTCTCTGGGGGACTCTGTGAGTTTGAGTTTGACCTTCAGCTCCAGGTCTGCTTCTCTAAGCAGGAAGCCAGGTCTGGACACAGTGAGGACAGGTGATGGGGGAGGAAGGGGGACTCGAGGCTCCCTCCTCGGTCTCTGTTACAAACGGGGAGATTTCCCTGTAAAAGCCGCCGGTCTCCTGTGGCTAACGGGGTCCCGAAAGCCAAGGTGGGGCTGAGGGTCTTCAAATGACGCCCCCCTCCCTCCCCCGCTGGGCCGAGAGAGCGCCCAGCGTGTCTGCTCACGGCCCCGGGCTCAGGGCGCGAGTCGCTGTCTGTTTTCACGAGCAGAGAAGCCGTGGCTGGTCCTGGCAGAGTGGCCTCCGGTGTGTCCTGTGGCCACTGGGACTGGGAGGGGCCGGGGCGGGGCCTGGCCTGGGGCGGGCTCCGCCCCCTCCAGGGTGTCGCTATAGGACACACGTGTCAAACACAAGGCCCGCGGGCCAAATCCAGCCCGCCAGGCCTTGCAATGTGGCCCGCACCGCGCTGTCATCACTGCACTCTGCTGTCAGTTTATGACATTGTCAGTTTATGACTGTTCAGTAAACCATTAGGCCCGCGATTTAGGCTGGATTTTAGATTTTGGCCCCTTCTCTGATTGAGTTCGACACCCCTACTATAGGACATGGAGGCAAAATAAACCTTTAACTCTCGAGAAGGAAGGTTCTTTCAGACATCCTGGGGTCTTCAGATGCAAACATGGCTGCTGTAATTTCCTTTAAAAACACTGGCTCTTCCGCTGAAATATGGGAGGAGCCGGTCCAGCCCTCCCCTGGGGTCACGGGGTGGGTAAGCCCCTCGGGGCGGGGCGGGGAGTAAAAGGGATGAGGCAGGGGGCAGTCCTGAGCGCCCAGACGCCGTGTCTGCGGCCACGGGACCTTCCGTCGGGCGGCGTGCGGTCGGTCTCGCAGCCGCCGCCTCTGGGGCTGGGGCCAGGGCCACACGGTCCCGTCTCCGTCACCGGTGAGCGGGCAGACGGACGGGCAGACGGACGGCAGACTGGGGGCTGGTGCCCAGGGCCACACGGTCTCCGTCTCCGTCACCGGTGAGCGGGCAGACGGACGGCAGACTGGGGGCTGGTGCCCAGGGCCACACGGTCCCGTCTCCGTCACCGGTGAGCGGGCAGACGGACGGCAGACTGGGGGCTGGTGCCCAGGGCCACACGGTCCCGTCTCCGTCACCGGTGAGCGGGCAGACGGACGGCAGACTGGGGCCTCGAGAAGCACAGGCGTGACATCAGGAAACCATCTCCGGTGTTGAGTTTCCAGTCGCTGACGCCGGGCAGAGGGCAAACCCTTTCCTCTGAGGTGACTCCTCAGGTGAAAGCTTCCAGGGTTCTGTCAGTTTAAAATCGATTTCAGAGCGGAAGACAGAGGGAGAGAGAAACATTGATGATGAGCGAGTCACTGACCGGCTGCCTCCTGCATGGCCCCCCAACCCCCCAACACACACACTGGGGCTGGAGCCTGCAGCCTGGCCTGTGCCCGGCCGGGATGGAACCGTGACTCCGGGCTCAGAGGCGGACGCTCACCCGCTGAGCCAGCCGCGGGCTGTCGGTGTTTCAGCTGAGAGATCAGGCTGCCTCTTCCCGGGGGCGCGCTCGGGGCTGCTGAGCTCCTGCCGCCGCTGCGACTGAGCTGCCGAGGCTCCGGGTGGGACGGAGCGGGGGCTGCCAGGCCTCTGTGTGTGCATGTGTGCGCGCGTGTGTGAGTGTGTGTGTGCGCACGCGTGTGCATGTGCGTGTGTGTGCATGTGCGTGTGTGTGCATGTGCGTGTGTTAACCTGGCCCCTGTCTTGCAGGAGGAGGGCGTGGTCAAGGAGATCGACATCAGCCACCACGTGAAGGATGGCTGCGAGAAGGCCGACCCCTCCCAGTTTGAGCTGCTGAAGGTCTTGGGGCAAGGCTCCTACGGGAAGGTTAGCCCTCTGTGCCTCTGAGCGCGTCCCCCTCCCATGGCCATCCCCTCGCCCCATGCCCGTCCCCTCTTGCCCCATACCCGTCCCCCCATACCCGTCCCCCCTCCCTTGGCCATCCCCTCGCCCCATGCCCGTCCCCTCTTGCCCCATACCCGTCCCCCCTCCCCGTGGCCATCCCCTCGTCCCATACCCGTCCCCTCTCCCCATGCCCGTCCCCCCATACCCGTCCCCCCTCCCGTGGCCATCCCCTCGCCCCATGCCCGGTCCCCTCGCCCCATGCCCGTCCCCTCTTGCCCCATACCCGTCCCCCCTCCCGTGGCCATCCCCTCTCCCCGTGGCCATCCCCTCTCCCCGTGGCCATCCCCTCGCCCCATGCCCGTCCCCTCTTGCCCCATACCCGTCCCCCCTCCCCGTGGCCATCCCCTCGCCCCATGCCCGTCCCCATCCCTGTGCCTTCCCTCTCCCTGTGTCCTTCTTGGGGAGAAGGAGCGGCTGATGGTGTCCGTCTCTGCAGGTGTTCCTGGTGCGCAAGGCGGTGGGGCCGGATGCCGGGCAGCTGTACGCCATGAAGGTGCTGAGAAAGGCCACGCTGAAAGGTGGGGCTCGGGGGTCGGAGGGTCAGAGGGGGCCCAGGGGAGGCCGCAGGGGGTACGGGGGGGCACAGGGGCCTTGGGGGCTCCAAGGGTCTCAGAGGGCTCGGAGGGCTGGGGGCTCGGAGGGTGCCCACTCTGCTCCCGTCGCCTTCCTGCAGAGCCACGGGGTTTAGGGGCGTCCCTAACGAGGACCCAGTCACATGGCTCTGACTGATAAACAGTGTGAGCTTCCGAGCATCCGTGTCCCTCATTCCTGGAGTACATGCCGCATGGCATCAGCACCCTCCTTCCACACATGTCCACCCGTGCATGCTTGGCACGGAGCCTCGAGCGGGCGGCCGGCAGGTGGTCACGCTGCGTGTGGACGGCTGGCCGGCCTGAGTCGTGGCCGCTCTGCATCCCTTTGTGGTCCCAGGGACAGTAGAAGCCCGACCCATGCCTGGTTCTCAGCCCTCCAGTGCCCACTGCCACTGAGCACCGGTCCAGGCAAGAGACCTGGGCACGTGTGTCCCCCACACACGTGCACGGGTGTCCGTGCCCCGGAGGTCCATTCTCACGGACGCCGGAGCGGCAGGGCGGTCACAGGTGCAGCTCCATGTCCAAGGGCGCTGCTGGCGTGGGGTCCTCACAGGGCCCAGGGGCGTGGCCGGGCGTGGCCGCCACATCGCGGCGGTCAGCGGGGAGGGGACGGCCCGGCGGGGAGCAGGCCTTCGCGTGTCACCACCCGGCCCGTGTCTGCGGGCACAGGCTCACCGACCACGTCTCACATGGAACTCTCCCGCCACCGTTCCGCGGTGTCACGTGGGCGCCGCGGCCGGAGCTGGCCTCCTGTTCCGGGTGCCCCTGAGGACGCGGGGTGGGCAGGCTCCGGCCTTTCCGGTCGGTTTCCGGCATCGCACACAGGCTCCGCCTCCGGACGCCCACCGGCAGCGGCCGTCACCGGCCGGCGCCCGAGCCGTGTCTCCGCCGGCTCAGCAGCCGGTCCCAGCCTCTGGCCCCGCCTCGGGGCTGCGGTACGCTCCATGCCGGTCAGCGGTAACCCTCCGGCGGGCCTGGCTGGCTGTGGGGTGACACAGGGCGGACACAGACGTGTCCTTCCCGCGGTGACCGGGCAGGCCTGGGGGTGGGCGTGGCCCGGGCTCCGGTGCTGACCGAGCAGGTCTGCCACGTTCCACTTGGATCCGAATGCGGCGACAGGGCGTCCGTCCCAGAGGGTTAGTCTCCTTCCCGGCACCAAAGGCGTGCCCTGCAGGGAGACGGCGGGGGTGCCGGGCACGTGTCCCTTCTCTCCCCCCCGCATCACGTCACGGGGCCAGGCGTGGGGCGGGACAGGCCGATGGGACAGGCCTTTCCCCAGAAGAGGACCCACCGCGGTGACGGAAGACAGGTCGCAGGCTCCATACCCGGCCCCAGTTGGGGGTGTGCGGGAGGCAACCCAGATGTGACTCTCCCATCGATGTTTCTCTCCGTCTCTCCCTCTCCCTTCCACTCTCTCTAAAAACCCATGGAACGTATCCTTGGGTGAGGGTTAACAGAACAAAAACCAAAGAAAGAGCAAAGGAGCAACCACGTGTGGACTTGAGAGCCTCCCGGTGGGGGCCCGCTGTCAGTGCGATGGGGGCGGGATGGGGGTGTTCGGTGCAATGGGGGCGGGATGGGGGTGTCCGGTGAGTTGCTGTCAGTGCGATGGGGGCGGGATGGGGGTGTCCGGTGAGTTGCTGTCAGTGCGATGGGGGCGGGATGGGGGTGTTCAGTGAGTTGCTGTCAGTGCGATGGGGGCGGGATGGGGGTGTTCGGTGAGTTGTTGTCAGTGAGATGGGGGCGGGATGGGGGTGTTCGGTGAGTTGCTGTCAGTGCGATGGGGGCGGGATGGGGGTGTTTGGTGAGTTGTTGTCAGTGAGATGGGGGCGGGATGGGGGTGTTCGGTGAGTTGCTGTCAGTGCGATGGGGGCGGGATGGGGGTGTCCGGTGAGTTGCTGTCATTGCCATGGGGGCGGGATGGGGGTGTTCGGTGAGTTCTGTCCGGAGAGCTAATGCCTTTGGGGGGCTGTCTGGTTGGTTGTGTAGGAGATCAATCATCCTTATTCCCAGTGGGTACTGGCCTGGGGGTCATGGTGTTGGCTGTTGAGAGGTTGAGAGTCAGACATCTGATTAAAGTGTGTGTGTGTGTGTGTGTGTGTGTGTGTGGAGAGAGAGAGAGAGAGAGAGAGAGAGAGAGAGAGAGAGGAAGAGAGAGAGAGAACGCAAATGCAGCGATTGGGGACCTCCTGGTCCTCGCCCTGGCTCCACTTCGGTGCGTGTGGATTGCCGGGGCGAGAGGAGGGGGCGGGTTCACGGCGGGGCGGGCCGGGCCTGGACCAGGCTGCTGAGCGAGCCTGTTCTGTCTGCAGTCCGGGACCGCGTCCGGTCCAAGATGGAGAGGGACATCCTGGCCGAGGTGAACCACCCGTTCATCGTGAAGCTGCACTACGGTAACCACGGGGAGAAAATAACCACCTGCTTCCGGGACCCGGGCAGCGCCCACGGGCACCGAGAGGAGCCAGCGCCAGAGGGGGCCCCCGAGTCATCACCCTGACCCCCCTATCCCCCTCAAGTCGTCACCCTGACCCCCCTGGCCCCCCCGAGTCGTCACCCTGCCCCCTTCATCCCCCTTCATCCCCCAGCCACCCTGCCCCCTCTGAGTCACCCCGCCCCCCCATCACCCTGCCCCCTCCCAGTCCCTCTGCATTCTTTTTCTCAAAAGGAGCAAGTGCCTTGTTTTTCTCTCGAAGACCTGTGCGCTGGCTGTACCTCACTGTTCTGTAAGGCACAGCGTCCGCCCAGGGACACGAGGGCCGGACACTGACCGCCGCTCTCCCCTCAGCCTTCCAGACGGAGGGGAAGCTCTACCTGATCCTGGAATTCCTGCGGGGCGGGGACCTCTTCACCCGGCTCTCCAAGGAGGTGAGCCTGCCGGGCAGGCCGCCCCTCTCCCTCTGGGGCTCGAGGGGCAGAAGAGGGAGAGCCTGGGGGGTGCTCTCCCTCATTTCCTAGGGGTCCCTCAGCAGTGGCCGGTGACATGGGGGCTACTTGCAGCACCGTTCAGCCTGAGGCCACGGAATCAGACCCCGTTCTAGCTCAAGCCCTCTCAGAGCAGCCGTCCCGCCGGCCTGGTGCCTGCTCCCTCCTGGGGCGGGTGCCCGGTCCTTCCTGGGGCGGGTTCGTGGTCCCTCCTGGGGCGGGTGCGTGGTCCCTCCTGGGGCGGGTGCGTGGTCCCCCCTGGGGCGGGTGCGTGGTCCCTCCTGGGGCGAGTGCGTGGTCCCCCCTGGGGCGGGTGCGTGGTCCCTCCTGGGGCGGGTGCGTGGTCCCTCCTGGGGCGGGTGCGTGGTCCCTCCTGGGGGGGGTGCGTGGTCCCTCCTGGGGCGGGTGCGTGGTCCCTCCTGGGGTGGTGGGTGGTCCCTCCTGGGGCGGTGCGTGGTCTCTGTTGTCCCTGCACCGCGGTCGATGCCGGAGTGCCGGCCTCCGGAGGAGTCTGTCCCTCTGAGCGGAGGGAGGGGCCCTGGCTCCGCGCACAGGGTGCAGTCGGAGGGGAGCTAGGCGGCCTGGGAGCCGGCTGTGAGCGCGGGGCGCTCAGGAGCTGGGGAAAGGCGGACATTGGAATGGAGGCTGACGGGGACGGCAGCACCAGGCGTCCCCCAGGCTGTGGGCACGGTGCCGCCCCCGGGAGGGTCCCTGTGTGAAGGGAGGTGTTCGTCCGTGTGAGCCTGGCAGTCGTATCCGGTGCCCATGGCCCGACGCTGCCTCTTGCTCACACCACGCACGATGGAACTATGTCACGGGTCGCCCTCAGAGGGCGCTCTGGGCTCCGGGGGTGACCTTGCTCGCTGACGGATAAGGATAGGGTCCCCGTTGGCTCTGGCTCCCTGACAGGCACCCTGCCCAGCACCTCTGACACCTCGGGGATGGGCGTGTCCTGGTGGCCCCTGACCTCAGTGTGCGAGATCCCCCACCTGAACCAGGCGCCCCGCACCCTGGGCCCCCACACCCCCATGCTCCTGTCCCCACCTCGGGGTGTCGTCCTGGGGGGAACCCACCGCCCTCTGGGTGGGTGTGAGCCCGTGAGGTGGCTGAGGAGAGGGAGGAGCCATGCCAGACGTGAGGTCACAGCTCCTCACCAGACTGGCTGTGGCTCGGCCATCCGGTCCCCCTCAGAAGCTCCTCTGGAATGTGGGCCGGGACACGAAGCTGTGGCCGTGGGCGAGGACCCCGGAGAGGGGGTCCGGGCGGGGCCTCAGCTGTGCAGGCCACGCTCCTCGCCGCCCTGACCTCACGCTGTAAGAGACCCTGTCCGCACTGCACGCCGGCGGGCACCGCGGGCCGAGGGGAGGAGGCCGTGTGGACCGCGGGGCTGAGCCGCGGGGCTGAGCCGTCCCGGGCGCAGTGCGCGCAGACAGACCAGCCGCCAGCCGCCCGCTCTGCTCCCAGGTGATGTTCACCGAGGAGGACGTCAAGTTCTACCTGGCGGAGCTGGCCCTGGCGCTGGGCCACCTGCACGGCCTGGGCGTCATCTACCGGGACCTGAAGCCCGAGAAGTGAGTGGGCCCCCGGCAGCCCCTCCCCCCAGCTTCCACAGGCGGTCACCCCGGAGCGGGCGGGGCTTCCTCACTGCACCCCGGGACCCAGGGAGCTGAGGAGCCCCACCCGCTGCCCCGCGCCTACCTGCCGGGCTGACAGAGCTCTGCCTCCCCGCAGCATTCTCCTGGACCAAGAGGGCCACATCAAGGTCACCGGTGAGTGAGCGCCGGCCCCGAGGCCGCTCCCACTGCCCCTGCCCCGGCCCTGAGAGCGGGAGGAGGGGAGGGAGGCAGAGGAGAGGGATGTTTCTCTCTCTCCCCCTCCTCCCTCCTCTTCCCTCCTCCCTCCTCCTCCCTCCTCCTCCCTCCCCTTCTCTCCTCCTCCCTCCCCTTCTCTCCTCCCTCCTCCCTCCTTTCCCTCCCAACAAGTCTGGTCAGTGGCCCCCGTGCTGTCAGGCGCCTGCTGGCTGGGTGGGCCTATTCAGAATCAGGTCTCCAGGGGACTTCATGGTGGCCACTAAGAAGTACAATTTATTTTAAAAAATATATACATTTTATTGATTTCAGAGAGGAAGGGAGGGGGAGAGAGAAACATCATTGATGAGAGAGAATCACGGATCAGCTGTCTCCTGTACATCCCACACTGGGGATGGATGGAGCGAAACCTGGGCCTGTGACCTCCTGGTTCATAGGTCAGCGCTCACCACTGAGCCTCACCAGCCAGGCAGAAGTGCAATTTCTTGACCTTCCAGAGCTCCTGAACCCGCAGGCTTCTGAGGCTGTTGCCCGGGGAGGCCCAGGTCCCGCAGCGCCGGAGGGCGTGGGCGCTGGCGCCGGGGGCAGAGCGGGCAGACAGAGTGGCCGTGGCGCCCAGCTGGCAGAACTCAGGGAGTCCGGCTGAGCCCGGACTGAGAAGCCCGCGCTCTGTTTCCTCAGACTTCGGGCTGAGCAAGGAGGCCATCGACCACGACACGCGCGCCTACTCCTTCTGCGGGACCATCGAGTACATGGCGCCCGAGGTGGTGAACCGGCGGGGCCACACGCAGAGCGCCGACTGGTGGTCCTTCGGCGTGCTCATGGTGAGGGCGTGTGTGGTGAGGGGCATGCCGTGGTGAGGGGCGTGCCACGGTGAGGGCGGCTGCCATGGTGAGGGGGGTGCCACGGTGAGGGCAGCTGCCATGGTGAGGGGGGTGCCATGGTGAGGGCAGCCTGCCGGGGTGTGCCATGGTGAGGGTGTGCGTGGTGAGGGGGCGAGCCACGGTGAGGGCAGCCTGCCCGGGGTGTGCCATGATGAGGGCGGCTGCCATGGTGAGGGGGGTGCCATGGTGAGGGGGGTGCCATGGTGAGGGCGGCTGCCATGGTGAGGGGGGTGCCACGGTGAGGGCGGCTGCCATGGTGAGGGGGGTGCCATGGTGAGGGCAGCTGCCATGGTGAGGGGGGTGCCATGGTGAGGGCAGCCTGCCGGGGTGTGCCATGGTGAGGGTGTGCGTGGTGAGGGGGCGAGCCACGGTGAGGGCAGCCTGCCCGGGGTGTGCCATGATGAGGGCGGCTGCCATGGTGAGGGGGGTGCCATGGTGAGGGGGGTGCCATGGTGAGGGCGGCCTGCCCGGGGTGTGCCATGGAGAGGGGTGTGCCATGGTGAGGGGGTGAGCCATGGTGAGGGGTGTGGCGGCCTGCCCGGGGTGTGCCATGGAGAGGGGCGTGCCCTAGTGACGGGGCGTGCCATGGTGAGGGGGTGAGCCATGGTAAGGGCGGCCTGCCCGGGGTGTGCCAGGCTCTCGCACCTGCCCCTCTGCACCCCATGCCATTCCAGAACCTTCTCTGGGGTCTGACGCCCCCGCTCTGTCTCTGCAGTTCGAGATGCTCACGGGGTCGCTGCCGTTCCAGGGCAAGGACCGGAAGGAGACCATGGGCCTCATCCTCAAGTGAGTGGGGACGCCGGCTCCTCCGGCAGCGCCAGCTCCCTCCCTGAGGCTCCGCAGTGGGGCCTGAGTCCCCAGCCCAGGGGAGACCCCGAGACCAGCCGCTGAGAGCCCCCTCTGCAGCCGGGCCCCTTAGTCCCAGCACAGGCACCGGTGGCCGGCGCTGTGGCTCTCGGCGGCTCCACTGTGGAAGCCGGGAGAGACTCAGTCTGGTTTCCACGTGGCCAGCATCCCCGGCCGCCCCGGGAACAGGGTCCCCCTGAGACCCAGGCTGGGCGGACTGCCGCCACGCGAGTTCACTGGTCTCAGTGCTGCCGGCCGGTCAGGAGCACGGGCACACCTGGTGGCCGTGGCCCGGCGGCGGGGTGGTGGCACCTGGTGGCCGTGGCCCGGCGGCGGGGTGGTGGCACCTGGTGGCCGTGGCCGGGCAGCAGGCGGTGGCACTGGTGGCCGCGCGTCCTGACTGCCGCCGCCTGCCCGCAGGGCCAAGCTGGGCATGCCTCAGTTCCTCAGTGCGGAGGCACAGAGCCTGCTGCGGGCACTCTTCAAGCGGAACCCGTGCAACCGGCTGGGTGAGCGCCCCCCCCCCCCCCCCCCAGCCGGGACACCGGGACAGACACCGCCCGGCTCCGTTCCTGCTGGGGTCCCGGCCCCAGGGGGGAGGGGGAGAGCTGGCCACACCCTGTTCCCACCCCGGACGGGCCCTCCTGCCGCCTCCGGAGACAGACAGGATGGCCCCGAGGGGCCGCTGCCAGGTCAGCCCTCCACCGCGGCGTCCGGCCGGGCAGACCCGGTTCCGGGGTCGCCACGCTCACTCCACGGCAGTCTCTGCCGGTCCCAGGGCCCCCCTCCCCCCGGTCGCCCTCGGTGGGGGCTCCCGCTGGCCCTGCGGTCCCCGTTCACACTGTCCTGGCAGGTGCGGGCAGCGACGGCGTGGAGGAGATCAAGCGCCACCCCTTCTTCGTCTCCATCGACTGGAACGTAAGTGCGGGTCCCTCACAGGATGGAGGGGGCGGGCACACCGGCCAGGGCACCCCGAGGCCACGCCCACCTGCACCTGAGGGCTCGGAGCCCTGGCTGAGACCGGGTCACCCATGGGTGCAGGGCGGGCGCCGTGGCTGAGACGGGGCTTACCCCCGGGTCCTACCCCCAAGCCCATCTCTCTCCGTGCTGAGCTCAGGCAGCTCCCGGGGCTCCCAGCTGCCCCGCAGCCCCCGGCTCACCAGCCTGGGGAGGGTGGGTCGGGCACGGTGGGCGGGGCCTGCGGGCATGTGCGCTGGGGAGCTCCCCTCGGCGGGTCAGCGAGCGGCTGTGCGTGCCCGTGGCTGCGGCTCACCCGCCGCCCGCCCCCCGGGGTGGCCCGAGGCTCAGGCTGAGCCCCGCAGGAGCCCCGCTCGGCCTCCCGGGGGCGCTGGTCCTCAGGCCCCGCCCCTCCCCCTCCCCCTCACCTGCCCGCTCTCCCTCCCCTCCCCGCCCCTCCCCCGCCCGCAGAAGCTGTACCGGAAGGACATCAAGCCGCCCTTCAAGCCCGCCGTGGGCCGGCCCGAGGACACCTTCCACTTCGACCCCGAGTTCACCGCCCGGACGCCCACAGGTGTGCGCCCGCCGGGAGGGGTGCCACCCACCAGGAGGGGTGCCCCCGGGGTTCTCATCGACCGCGGGTCCTCCCGTCCGATCAGAGGAGCCCGGCCTCAACGCGCCTTCACACACACGCACCACCTGCACATGCCGCGCCGCGCCCCGCGCCGCGCCCCGCGCCGCGCCCCGCGCCGCGCCCCGCGCCGCGCCCCGCGCCGCGCCCCGCGCCGCGCCCCGCGCCGCGCCCCGCGCCGCGCCCCGCGCCGGCAGCCCGCAGCCTCCCGAGCGGCCGCCCTGTCCCCGCAGACTCGCCGGGCGTGCCCCCCAGCGCCAACTCGCACCAGCTGTTCCGAGGCTTCAGCTTCGTGGCCTCCAGCCTGGTCCAGGAGCCCCCCCAGCAGGACCCGCACAGGACGGCCGTGCACCCCATCGTGCAGGTACCCCCCCGGGCGGGCGGGGCGGGGCCACCGGTGTCCCACGCACACGGCCGGCCATCTCAGCGGGCAGTGCTCTCCGCCCTGACTTCTGAGCCTGTCTGGCCGTGGTCTGGTCCTTGTGCGCTGTCCTGAGGAAGGGCCGGGAGGTGGCGGTCAGTGTGGGCAGAGCCATGGGGCATGGGGGTCAGGGGAGGCGGCCTGTGGTCTCCGACCTCGCACTCCACAGGGGAGCCCTCTGCGCAGCGCCCGGGGGGAGTGTGTCAGAGGCTGCGGCCGGGGCCCAGGGGCTGGGTTTCCCGTCTCCCTCCGCCTTCGGGGCAGAAGGCAGGGGGTCCGAGGGGACAGCGCCCTGGCCTCGGTGCTGAACGTGGGGTGACCGGGCCTCACGGGGTCAGAGTCCCATGTAGGGGTCAACACGCAAACACGCTCCGGACCAGGTCTGAGCCCAAGCCCGGGCCTCCGGCTCCGTCCCTCCTGCTCCAGACTCACACTCTCCGCTGCCGGGGAACTGGCCGCCAGCCCCGAGCCCCGTGTCTGAAAGGGGTGCCGGAGGGGAAGGCTGGTGCTCCCACCACCCCCCTGACCTCCGTGTGGAGGCGCACAATCCGGGCCCCTCTGCCCCCGCCATGGCCTCCCCCCAGGCTCTAGGGCCCCTCCGTCCCCGGCCTCAGGGTGGGCACATGCGCTGTGCACCCTCCCCCTCTCCCTTCCCCCCCCCCTTCCTTCCCTCCCACCCCCGCGAGCTCAGGGCCCCCTCCGTCCCGCAGCAGCTGCACGGGGACAACGTCCACTTCTCCGACGGCTACGAGGTCAAGGAGGACATCGGGGTGGGCTCCTACTCCGTGTGCAAGCGGTGCGTGCACCGCGCCACCGACACCGAGTACGCCGTGAAGGTGAGGCCGTGCCCCCGCCCCCTCCCCCGCCCCGCCTCCGCCTTCGGGCTCCCGCAGGACGGGGTTCCCTGGCTTGAGGTTAGGCCCCATTTGAACTTTATCTGGCAAATCGTGGCTGCCTTCAGCTCCAGGCACGGCGAGGTGCGGACGCCTCTGCACCTGTGGGTGACCCACGCTGGCGCCGGGGCTTTGGCACTGGTGTTCGGGAATACAGCTTGGGGGCGGGCATAGCGATCAGCGAAGGGAGGGGAGAGCGGAGGAGGGAACGGGGCACAGTCCCCACGAATCAGGCCGGGAATTCCCGGTCCGCCTTGTCCCTGGGAGCGGGCGGTGGAAGGTCGGCACCACGGTCTGTTCCAGATCATCGACAAGAGCAGGAGGGACCCCTCGGAGGAGATCGAGATCCTGCTGCGGTACGGCCAGCACCCCAACATCATCACCCTCAAGGACGTGAGTGCCCGGGGCGCCCCGTGCCCCTCGTTCCTCCTCAGTGCTCGGCCGTGCGGGGGACCGGTGTGCGGGGGGGGGGGGGGGGGGGGGGGCAGCCAGAGTGCTCGGCCGTGCGGGGGACCGGTGTGCGGGGGGGGGGGGCAGCCAGAGTGCTCGGCCGTGCGGGGGACCGGTGTGCAGGGGGGGGGCAGCCAGAGTGCTCGGCCGCGCGGGGGACCGGTGTGCGGGGGGGGGGGGGGGCAGCCAGAGTGCTCGGCCGTGCGGGGGACCGGTGTGCGGGGGGGGGGGGGGGGCAGCCAGAGTGCTCGGCCGTGCGGGGGACCGGTGTGCGGGGGGGGGGGGGGGGGGGGCAGCCAGAGTGCTCGGCCGTGCGGGGGACCGGTGTGCGGGGGGCGGGGGGGCAGCCAGAGTGCTCGGCCGTGCGGGGGACGGGGGGGGGGGACCGGGGGGACGCAGCGCTGACCCCGCCCCCCGGCCAGGTCTACGACGAGGGCCAGTTCGTGTACCTGGTGACGGAGCTGATGCGCGGCGGCGAGCTGCTGGACCGCATCCTGCGGCAGCGCTGCTTCTCGGAGCGCGAGGCCAGCGCCGTGCTGTGCACCATCGCCCGCACCATGGACTACCTGCACTCGCAGGGGGTGAGCGGGCGGGGTGCACGCGGCCGCACGCCGCTCCCTCCGGTCTAGTCCCTGTGCACTGACTCCCAGCCCTGCGGCGGGCATGAGGCCAATATTCCCCTGTATCTACATCTACGTCTACGTCTACGTCTATGTCTATATCTATATCATCTATATATCTATATCTGTATCTGTATCTATATATCTATATCCATATCTATATCTATACCTATATCTATATCTGTATCTATATATCTATATCTATATCTATATCTATATCTATATCTATATCTGTATCTATATATCTATATCTATATCTATATCTATATCTATATCTATACCTATATCTATATCTGTATCTGTATCTATATATCTATATCTATATCTATACCTATATCTATATCTGTATCTATATATCTATATCTATATCTATATCTATATCTATACCTATACCTATATCTATATCTATATCTGTATCTATATCTATATCTATATCTATATCATATATATCTTTATTGATTCAGAGAGGGAGGGAGGTGGAGAGAGAGAAAAACAACGATGAGAGAGAACCGTGGATCCAGGCACAAATGTTCATCTTTAGAAACCTTCCCATTCAGGTGACCTGAGCTCTCCACATTCTTTTTTTTTAAATCCTCACTCCAGGATGTTTTAATTGCTGATTTTTAGAGCGAGAGGAGGGAGAGGAAAGAGAGAGCGTCGATGTGAGAGAGGAACCCGGTCAGTTGCCCCCCGTACGCGCCCGGGTGGGACCAAGCCTGCTGCCTCGCGCTGCCAAGACAGCGTCCAACCGGCTGGGCCCGGCCAGGGCCGCCCACACCCATCTCTGGCCATTCCTGACCCCGGCGGCTCCAGGGCCAGCAGAGCTTTTATTCACTCAAACCTCATTCACGTCCGGGGGCTTGGCTGCCTCCTCAGATGGGAGTCGGTGTGGAGCGGGGCGGGGGCTCTGAGTCCAGCGTCCAGGCTGCCTCGCCCGCTGCCGGGCCGTGAGCAAAGGGCTCCGAGTAACCCCGGTTCCCAGCGCCTCTGCTCTCCGATCCCCCCCGCCCCCACCGCCCAGGCCCCCCCTCAGGTCCCTCCTGCCCCTGCAGGTCGTGCACCGGGACCTGAAGCCCAGCAACATCCTGTACGTGGACGAGTCCGGGAACCCCGAGTCCATCCGCATCTGTGACTTCGGCTTCGCCAAGCAGCTGCGCGCCGAGAACGGGCTGCTGATGACGCCCTGCTACACCGCCAACTTCGTGGCCCCCGAGGCGAGCGCCCGGCCGGGGGCGGGGGACGGGGTGGGGACGGGGACGGGGGAAGAGGGGGGGGGAGCAGGGGACCGGGGAGGGCGGCCTCGCCCACACCCCAAAGGCGGGGCACTGACCGCCAGACCGGCTTCTTTTACCCGTTTACCTGCACCTGCCCGCCGGCTCGCAGCGGCTGAGCAGGGCCGCGGAGGGAGCCGCCGGGGTCAGGAGTGGCCGGAGGAAGGGCCGCCCCACAGCGGGACGCAGCCCGGCCTCCGGGGGGGAGTCCGCCGGTGACACGGCGCTCCTGAGGACATCGGGGAGGAGCGGAGCTGGACTCCCGGGGGCCCCTCTGGCACCTGGCGGGTCGGGCACAGACGCAGAGGGCGCAGGGCCGGGGCGGGGAGGGCGGAGGCGGGGGCGCAGGGTTCCGGGGTGGAGGTGGGGCTCACACAGCGAGTCCACCCGGTGGGGCTCCTCGGGGTGACGGTGTCGGTTTTAGGTCCTGTCTGACCTCCATTGAAGCAGTTCTTCTGCCTCAACCAGCAGTCGGCAAACTCATACGTCACCAGAGCCCGATACCCACAGCCCAACGACTGAAATGTTTTCTGAGAGCCACATGTTTTAAACGTAAACTTCTTCTAACGCCACATCTTCAACATAGACTCGCCCAGGCCGTGGCATTTTGTGGAAGAGCCACCCTCAAGGGGCCAGAGAGCCGCCTGTGGCTCTGGAGTTTGCCCACCACTGGCCTTAACGGTGCAATGCACCCTCCTCCGTCTGCGAGCCGGTGTCCGCGGGCTGTGGCTCCGCGGGGCTGGCCTTCGGGGGGCCCGTGGGGCGCACGGCACTGGCTCTGCCTTAACTGTGGGATCGGGGCCACCGGAGCCGCACGCCGAGGCCGAGCCTGCCTCCGCCGGCGCTCACGGTGGCGTCTGCCCGCAGGTGCTGAAGCGGCAAGGCTACGACGCGGCCTGCGACATCTGGAGCCTGGGCATCCTGCTGTACACCATGCTGGCGGGGTGAGCGCCCCCTGGGGGACCCCAGGCGGGGCCCTGGGCCAGGCCTCCCCCAGGAGGTCCCCCAGATCAGGGACCCGGCTGCAGGCCCCCGCTCACCCACGGACACGCAGGCCTGGGGCCTCCGCCCACATCCTCCCCTCCACACGCTCCCGCTCCTGGCGGCGGCCTGTGGACGCAGGGGCGCGGGTTCGATCCGGTCAGGGGCACATGCCGGGCTGCAGGCCCCCTCCCTGCCCCGGTTGGTCTGGCACTTGAAGAGCAACCAACCTATGTGCCCCTCTCACATCAATGCTTCTCTCTCTCCCCCATCCCTTCCGCTCTCTCTAAACACCAATGGGAACATGTCCTCGGGTGAGGATTAACAAAAATAAAAATAAATGAGATAGAACCGTCCTCCTGAGCCAGGAAGTGCCCGCCGAGGCCCTGGTCGGACGGCACCGGGAGGGCAGCCGCCGTGGCGGACGGGGGCCGTCCGAGGCGCAGGGACCTCTGTCCTGGGACCAGGCACCTGGGGGTGTGGGAGAGGGTCGTGTCTCCCTCGCGAGCTCAGCGGCCGGCTGACCCGGACCCCGGCCTCGGCCCCCTGCCTTGGACCAGAGGCGAATGCCGTGTGGTGCCTAAGCTCCTTCCAGCCGTGGAGTCCAGCACTCTGACCCCTGTGCCCAGCATTTTAAGTCAAATAAACACGCGAGTGGAGGGACCCCTGTCCTTTTTACGGCCGCAAAATGGACCCAGTGCCTCGGGGAACGATGGGCAGCCGGGCCCCGGTCTCGTTGTAAATCGGTGACCAGTGCCGAAGGGGTGGTGGCCGGCTCCCGGCCTCATGCTGCCGGCTCCCGGTGGAGGTCACCGCCCGGCTGTGAGGCCCGCCAGAGCCCCCTGCCGGGAGAGCGGGTACCCGTGGACCCAGCCAGC